>NC_139913.1:2855000-2902500 GCF_905171665.1 Trachurus trachurus
TTGTGACCTTAAAAGCACAAATTATTACAGATAAATGATGATTTAATGGTTTTTATGCCTGATTTAGTTTGTTGTTTCTCAGGAGGCAGGAGATTATTAAAGGTGCAAAGAGCATCCTGAACCTTTTTGACACAATGCTGTTAGCTACTGTTTCAAATGACCACCCAGATGTGCATGCATCTGTCTGTGTGTGTGTGTGTGTGTGTGTGTGAGATCCTACCAGATGTTGCTCTGCTGGGTCTGGTCGGCCACCAGCAGGTTTCCATGCACCTCGTCCACCAGCTCTGGAGCGATCCAGCGCAGCGGCACGAACATCTGATCTGCTGTCACGTAGTAGTCGTCCTGATGGGAGGCACAGGGTGAAATGAGTCACTAAGGCATTTTAACATTTAACTAGAAAAAGAAAGCAAAAAGCAAAAAGAAAGCATTTCCTGCAGAAAATGCATGTGAATGCTGAAAGCAGCTGAACGCTATTGCTGAAGCAATGCTGAATGAGCTGAAGAAATTGTTGAATCGAAGCTAAATTAGCTGAAGAAACTGCTAAAGCAATGTTGAAAAAGGCTAATGCTAAAGCTGAAACATATAACTAGTAGTATGAGATAAGATAAGATAAGATAAGATAAGATTACACTTATCACTCTGAAATTTGTCTTGCGTCCCATGACGTCCAAGGTTTCACACATATAATAACAAAATACTAAAAACATACATTTACAAAAAGCATAAATGTTACCCTCAAACGTCACATTTAAAGAAAAACACAAACTACCTCCTAACTCCATTCACAACATAAATCCAACATTACAATGTGTCTTTGGTGCAACACCCAGTGCTCAGTCTGTACATGAACCCTAGGGTCGACTTAGAGCCCATGATGAATGCTTTTTAAAGGTAAACAGCAGTAGAAGAAAACATTGAAATCCTGCATGTTTAAGTGTTGAAGAGTTCAAATCCGCAGCTTACTACCTTACAGGAAGGAAAACTGATGAACCAGCGCTAACTCACACTAACTATGTAATTCAAGTGAATCCTCCAAAATCCAGACTGGTTTATTTACTGAGTTGTTCATCATGTTTTTCTGAAGTTAAATGAGGGTGAAGAGCAGAAATAATCTGTAAAGGTCGGAAACTGAATAAATTTAATTAGTATATACCTTGTACTTGTTGTGGGACAGACCGTAGTCTCCGATCTTCACCGAGACATCAGCAGTCAACAGGCAGTTCCTCAAGGCCAGGTCACTGGAGGAGGAGGAGGAGGAGGAGGAGGAGGAGGAGGAGGAGGAGGAGGAGGAATAAACAGCTGGTGAGTCTCCACATTATTTATAAACATAGTAAACACACTCGGACGAAGCCGGAAAATATTTAGAGCTGCTGCATCCACAAACAGCGACTGACGGGGAGAGATGTGATGTAATTCATGTTCCAGGGCTGCTCTGTCCACATCAACATCCTCTGTGTCTCTCTGTCTCTCTGTTTCTCTCTGGAGGTGGAGGAAGAGGACGGAGCTGCTGCAGACTGGAAGCAGCTCCGAGTGTCTCCGGAGACGAGGGGTCGCCGCCTGCAACAAAATCACTGATGCTGGAGTCTCTAAGCTGCACTCAGGCAGCACCAGGATATTGTTCCAGGAAGCTCCCAGTTTACAGATCATGATGGTGTCGACATGTTTTCTATATATTTCAGGACTCTTGAAGTTAATTTTAATACCTTTTTAAGACTTTTTCAAGATCTTTTCAATATTTTTCAATACCTCACCGCCACTTCAAGCTGTAACCATTTACATCAGTGACACTTTTAACTTAAAGCAGAAGTAAGCGGAATGTTTGTGTTAATATAAGTCTTAAATAGTTCTATCTTCCGACAGCAATCATAGAGTGTTTGGTCTGAAACATTGCTCCACTCTCAAAAAACAAAAACAACAATCTTTTCTTTTTTTATGTACCGGTTCATCTTTGTTTTTTAATAAAAATGAATAAATTCACACACTTTTTCAATGTTTTTTAGGACTCAAACTCTTGGACAGCTAATTCAGAAAAAAATACCTTCAAAATTTAAGATTTTATAAAGTCGTGAAAAGACTTTTTAGTACTTTTTAAGGGTCTTAATTTTCCTAAAATTGATTTATCACCTTTTATGTAATACTATTCAAGACCCTGTGGATACCCTGTATACAGTGTTTATAACCGATACAGCAGCTGGATGTGTACCTACCTGTGTGTGAAGTTGTGCTTGTGCAGGTGCAGCAGTCCTGAGGCAACGTCGCAGGCCATGCGCTGCAGGATCAGCGGCTCCGGGGTCGCGGCCTCGGCGGTCCTGCAGCTCCGGAGGTAACCCTTCACATCCCCCTGAACGCAGCACGGAGGGAAACAACACACACAGGCCGTGTGTTACAACCGCTCACCACTGGGGGGCAGTGTTGTCTTTGCACAGAGACACACACACACGTTCAATGGTGTAAAACTGTGTTGCTATCAGTGAATATTTCCTCTCTGTCTTCCTTCATCTCGTTGTTTACAGTCACATTAAATAATGAGGTTGATGCTTTAACCAGTGACCGGTTTATAATAATCTTACATTGAGTTTTAGGTAACACTTTACTTGAATAGGTATTCATAAGATTGACATAACAGCTGTCATAAACATCAATGAATACTTATGACGGCTGTGGTTAAGTGTCATTCAGTAAGTTATGTCACTTTTAATGCAAAGTTGACCTTGTTTGAGATGTTTTTGTTCTGACAACTTGACATAAAGACAATTTAAACTGTCATAGCAGACCTAATGGCCAAACTTTAAAAATTATGTCAAGTTCTCATAACAAGGAACATCTCAAACAATGTCAACTTTGCATCAAAAGTGACATAACTTACTGAATGACACTTAACCACAGCTGTCATAAGTATTCATTGATTTATGAAGTGTTACCGAGTTTTATCACTATATTTCACTAACAAACTTCCACTCCACTTCACTCGGAGCAGTGAGTAATAAGTCGACGGCTGTGAAGTGGCAGAAATCCAGTCAGTCTGAGTTCTTTGATTACTTTCAATATCACCACCAAGTGTCGGTGTTAAATCTACTGAACTAATCAATCCTGCAGAACTGATTGTGGATTCTGTTGCTGCAGTGTGTGAACGGTGTCAAGTAAAACAGGATTTAGTGTGTGTGTGTGTGTGTGTGACTCAGAGCTCGGCTGCCAAATAATTACAGCAGCTGCCAACGACGGTTTATCGCCAAAAAAATAATTATGATAATTAAAGGAAGCTACAGATAAAACACAAAGGTTTTCTGTTGGAGGAGAAAACGCAGCCAAGGTCAAGAGATTAGACAGATTAGTCCTTTAAATACGCTGCATTTAATACTGTTTACGTAAAATAAACTTTGATTTCTGTCTATTATTTTACTCAGAGCTGCAGTTTGATGTGTTTTTACTTCAGGTGTAAAATCTTCACACACACACACACACACACACACACACACACACACACACACACACACACACACACACACACACACACACACACACACACACACACACACACACACACACACACACACACACACACACACACACACTCACCAGAGGACAGAACTCCATCACCAGCAGGTAGGGAGTGACCTCGGTGCACTGGGCCAAACACTGCAGCAGAGCCGGGTGCTGGAGAGCCCTGAGGAGGAGGAGGAGGAGGAGGAGGAGGAGGAGGAGGAGGAGGAGGAGGAGGAGGAGGAGGGAGAGAGGAGGATGAGGAGGAGGAGGAGGAGGAGGAGGAGGAGGAGGAGGAGGAGGAGGAGGAGGAAGAAGAGGAGGAGTAGAGACCATGAGATTAGAGCAGCAAACAAAGCAGCTCTGTTTCTTCCGTCTCATTGTTATAATAAAGAACATTACAGTAAATCTACAGCTCAGCGTCGTCACGGTGATTCACACTGTGACTGTTTGTGTCATGAAGATGAAAAAACATTCAAACACACAAATCATATCTGTTTCTGTTTCTGTTTCTGTTTCTGTTTCTCTATCTCATTCTTCCTGCAGAGCTCCTCCTTCACCCGGCAACAAGAACATTTTTTTTCTACAGTGAAATTTGCATTGAGGTTAAAACTCTCTGAAACCATTAGATATGTTCAGGAAACACCTGTGTATATGTATATGTTGCTTAGTGTCTGGTGGCGTTTTTACATGTTGCTCAGTGTTGGTTGTCTATCTATCTATCTATCTATCTATCTATCTATCTATCTATCTATCTATCTATCTATCTATCTATCTATCTATCTATCTATCTATCTATCTATCTATCTATCTATCTATCTATCTATCTATCTATCTATCTATCTATCTATCTATCTATCTATCTATCTATCCATCCATGAAGGAGAAGAAAGAGGAAGAGGAGGTTTTACCGGAACGGCTGAGCTTCCTCCAGGAAGTGCATCTGGTCCTGGACGCCGGCGCTGGACTTCAGCTCCTTCACCACCACCTGGGTGGGACTCGAACCTGCGTTCACCTCTCCCAGCAGAACCTGATGGACGGATAGATAGATAGATAGATAGATAGATAGATAGATAGATAGATAGATAGATAGATAGATAGATAGATAGATAGATAGATAGATAGATAGATAGATAGATAGATAGATAGATAGATAGATAGATAGATAGATAGATAGATAGATAGATAGATATACATTACAGAGGTGGAGGGAAGGGAGACACAGAGGGAGGAAGAAGATGGACATACACAGGTTGGAGAGGATGAACGGATGGATGGATGTTGATGAGTGAAGGGAGAGAAAAGAAGGATGAGCAGACAGAGAGAGAGAGAGAGAGAGAGAGAGAGAGAGAGAGAGAGAACAACATGTAGTGGTAGTAAAGAGGCTCAGCAGCAGCAGCTCAGATCCGTTACTTTGAACATTTCAGCAGCGTAAAATGAGCCGAGGAAATCACACCTGGGACGAGCTGACATCAAAGGCTCACACACACACACACACACACACACACACACACACACACACACACACACACACACACACACACACACACACACACACACACACACACACACACTCAGACTTTACAGGTAACGCGGCGTGTCGGCAGGTTTTTAAACAGGACTGGGATCACAGCGTTATAAAGTTAAAGGTGGTGATGAAGAGACGGAGCCTCACCTTCCCGAACCAGCCATGTCCGATCTCCTTCAGGTAGAGGAGGCTGTGGCGGCCCAGGTCTGAGGCCTTCAGCAGCTGGACTGGAGGAGGAGGAGGAGGAGGAGAGGACATGGTGATGATGATGAAGATGACATCCATATTAAAGCTTTTCTGAAGAGCTCACTGATCTCAGGTCAGCTCTGTGCGACATGAAACTCTGGTTACAGACTCTTAAAAACGTGTCACCATGCAGACTTTTCAAACCTTTCACAATAATCCAACACTGACTCCATGTTTAGTCTATTCGATCTTATATCTGTTAAACTGGACCTGAGTCTGTAATAAAGTTTAACATAACATGATTGATTGATTGATCATTGCACATGTTAAAAACAAGGCAACGAAATGCAATTTGCATCTGACCAGAGTGCATAATATGCAGTGTAATAAATAAGAAAACAAAAACATACATATAAACTGCATGGAGTTAGGGTACAGTAGTGCAATGATACAGATTAAAGTGCTGTTAATAGTGCAGTAGTGTCTATAACATAACATAACATACTCTGTGCATACTCTGTTTACTGGTGCTATATCCTTAGCATTTATATGTCCAGTTCATTCACCCGATTAATTTCAATGCACTCGTACAATGACAATAAATATTTTGTTGATTCTGATTAGAAAACATGACAGAAGCAAAACAGTCACTGAAATTTGAATGAGAGCAAATAGAAAGAAAAAAAAAGAAGCTAAATAAGAGAAAAGTTTAGATGTGGAATGTGTTTTGCGAGTTGTAGAACAAAAGTTGACGATCGAAGACAAACATGATGATCATGTCACTGGTCATACAACAATTCAAACAGCAGTGAGAAGAAGCCATGCTGATTAAATCCCAGTTGCTTTTCTCCGTTAATCATTAATGAATCATTTATCCAGTTTCCTCAAAGACAGAAACTTCAAACATCTGTGAGTTCACATGCTCTCAGAACATTTAACATTTAACATCCGTCCATACGCTGATGGAGGAGCCAAGGACACGTCCACATACAGACCAGAGGAGGATCGAGTCGGGGATCGAACCCACTGTACTGTTACACCCTGTACCACTCATGCTCTTATAGGAGAACTCAATCAATTCTCAGCCACTGAAGAGTAAAATCACTAAGACACACGATGTCCTCAGTGATAATAACATAGTATACACTGCAAAAACTCAAATATCTTACCAAGAATATTTGTCTCATTTCTCTTCAAAATGTCATTTCTAGTCAAAACAAATCTCATTATAATTAAACTAAGACTCATCACATAAAAAGCAGCTTGTTTTTAGACACGTTTTACTTCTTTCAAGGATATTTAACTCGAAATAAGTAGAAAAATCTGATGCGGTACGTTTTTCTTCCTTATTACAAGACTTGCTACAAAACTTGCTTTCACTGGCAGATTTTTCTACTTATTTCAAGTGAAAATTAGTTTGAAACAAATGAAAATTATCTGAAAACAAGCTGATTTTTAGGTGATGAGTCTTATTTTAACTGGAAAGAGATTAGTTTTGACTAGAAATGAGACATTTTGACAAGAAATAAGACAAATAGCCTATTCTTGGAAAGATTTTGAGTTTTTGCAGTGTAGGCTAGTAAAGGTCATGATGGGAACTTGAACGCACCACATCCAGGTTCTTACAGTAAGTGTCCTCTGTCTCCAGCTGCCTCCTCCTCCTCTACACCGAGACACCTGAACGCACCACGGGCGGACGACGTCCATGGTCCACGGGCTCAGAGGACCGAGTCCAGATGCCGACCTGTCCGACTGTCCTCCGACTCCCTGAAGCATCTCTACCGACCGTCCTGTCCTGTCCTGTCCCCGCTCAGCCAAATGAACCGGGACGGACAGCAGCTCCCTCGCTCCCTCAGTCCCTCTCCTCTTTCTCTCTTTCTTTCTTTTCCTTCTCTGTCTCCCACGATGACAGTTGGATTCTGGGTGTAGAAGCAGCAGACAAGACAGACACGTCTTTGTGTCCCCGTCCGTCCGTCCGTCTCGTTCTTCCCCAGACTGGTCATTCCAATCCTTTACACCCACTCACGCTCTCTCCATCCCAGAGACAGAATGGCCGTCATTGTGTGTGTGCGAGCCGGGCGGCCGGGCGGCAGCATGGTACCAGTTAGGACCAGTTAGTCCACACACACTGGGACCATTATTATGATCCAGCCGCTCCTCCACACACGACCCGACCCCCCGACCCCGGCCCGGTGAGAACAGCGGCATGCAGCAGCAGCGGCCCCCGCCTTCTGAACCATACAATACGATACGATACGATAAACTTTATTGTCCCATTCAGGGAAATTTGTCTTGGACTCTGTAGCTGCACCATACCTATACATGCCTTGTTGGCCACAATGACAAAAAACACAATACACCTCAGCCATACCAACCCAGCAAACACAAGACATAACAGCATTGCACATATCCCATAACATACACTGCAAAAATGCAAAATCTTACCAAGAATATTTGTCTTATTTCTAATCAAAATGTCATTTCTAGTCAAAAGAAATCTGATTCTACTTAAAATAAGACTCATCACATTAAAAAGTAGCTTGTTTTTAGACACTTTTAACTTCTTTCAAGCAGATTTTCACTTGAAATAAGTAGAAAAATCAGTTTTTCTTTCTTATTACAAGCACAAAAAACTTGCTTTCACTGGCAGATTTTTCTACTTATTTCAATTGAAAATTTGTTTGAAACAAGTGAAAATGATCTAAAAACAAGTAAATTTTTAGGTGATGAGTCTTATTTTAAGTGAAAAGAGATTAGTTTTGACTAGAAATGAGACATTTTGACTAGAAATAAGACAAATATTCTTGGAAAGATTTTGAGTTTTTGCAATGTAACCCATATTGCACATATCCAACAGCATAGCACATACTGTACATACACCTCATAAATTCACCATAGTAGGAGCACTATAAGAATTATTGCACAAACTCAAGCAGTATTGTTGAGAAATTTGATGGAAATTGGGATAAAAGAATTCTTAAAACGGTTGAGTTTACAGCGAGGGACTCTGTATCACCTCTGTATCATCCAAAAAGTACAATCTCTGCTGTAGACGAGAACTCAAGTCCTGCACCATGTTCACCTCACACATTCATAACGCTGTAGGAACAATGAGAGGAGCAGCAGCAGCAGCAGCAGCAGCAGCAGCAGGATGCATGCTGGGAGAAAACAGCCAGGTTGAGACGCTGCTGTGTGAAATGTAAATACAAAGAGAAAAGATAATAAACTCGTATTTTATTCACAACAGAACATAAACAACGGATCAGATGTTGAAACTGAGACTTTTTACCGTTTTAAACTCCTGCTCAGGACTGATGAACAGATGTGCTGCTGCCATCAAAATCTAAATGTCTCAGTTTCAACATCTGATATCTGAAAACATGAATAAAATATGAGTTTATGAGCTTCATATTTACATTTTACAGCTGAGGTTGTGTGTTTTTGCTGCTGTTTTTATCTCACGTGTCTCCTCTTCACACTGAACACACCCAGACCCCCCACTCCCCCCCGCTGGCTTCTGGGATCTCTTTACAGCCAATACACTAACTCAATTTCCATTTGACAGAGTCTGAGTCTGAGTCTGAGTCGAGGCGTCCTCTCTCTAAGCCCCGTGAGCTGCTGAGCGTCTCTCTCTCTCTCTGAAGAATGCATCCAGCTTAGCCGCTATAGTAGCCAGGAAGTCCTTTAGCGAGACGCACAGCAGCTAAATCGCTCAGAGCCAAATGGAATTCCCATCATCCTCTTTCACTCCGGCGCGTCCCGGTCCTGATCGACAAGCTGAACCGAGCTGCTGCTGTCATGTTGTTGTTGTTGTTTCATAACAGATCTGAAAGTGTATCTAATGTTTGTAGGGCTGCAACTGACCATTAATTGAATAATCAGTCGATTATTTAATGAATCAAATAAAAAAGAAGCATAATTTATTTCATCTCTTCATTAAAAAACAGAATATTTTCAATTGACAGTGCAAAAAAGTGCACAATTACAGGATGCTGTTAAGTTTAACTAATACATTATTATTATTAATGATAATTAAAGAAAAAAATAAACTAAATATTGATGTCAAATAGCTTTAACGAAACAAAACTAACTGTTGACAGGATTTGTCTCAACATTACGCTGAAAACTAAGTGAAAGTGATCTGGCATGGAGCTATTACACACACACACAATCTCACACTCACACACTGTGCCATCCCATATCGCTTCTGTAAAGATTGCACTCACACACTCTCTAGCGTTAGGCAGAGTGAAACACTTTAGTAGATTTCGGTCGAAGTGTTTTCTACACCTCGGTCATGTTTCAAAATACCGGAGCTCTACACCGCTCTGCTCCTCTACATTTACATTACTGCCTCGTGCTGCACCAATGATATGAAATCGTATACACTTCCTGTCTCCTAAAGTGGGCGTGGTCACTCATCCCTCCACCTCGTGTTGTGAATGTGTGTGTGGATTTATAAAAGTTGTCGCTAGGGGAAAGTGAGCTGTTCTTATTTTCTTATGATAACTAAATATGTGCACAGCTAGCAGTCATATTTAACATTACTAAAATTAATTAGCGAAGGAATCGACCATAATCTGAGCTCACGTTCACTTCAATAGACTCAAGACCTGCTGCTGCTGCTGGTCTCCTAAAGGGGGAGGAGTCACGGTCTGCTAGTCTCCTAAAGGGGGCGGAGTCATGGTCTGCTGGTCTCATAAAGGGGGCGGAGTCACGATCTGCCGGTCTCCTAAAGGGGGCGGAGTCACGGTCTGTTGGTCTCCTAAAGCGGGAGGAGTCACGGTCTGCCGGTCTCCTAAAGGGGGAGGAGTCACGGTCTGTTGGTCTCCTAAAGGGGGCGGAGTCACGGTCTGTTGGTCTCCTAAAGGGGGCGGAGTCACGGTCTGTTGGTCTCCTAAAGGGGGCGGAGTCACGGTCTGCTGGTCTCCTAAAGGGGGCGGAGTCATGTAGAAACCCACACCCGTAATCTCTTGTTTATGACAGATAAGACTACACAGATATACACATGGTAACATGGTAGATGATAAATAACCTTATCCACCGCTCCATGGATTGATTTCTCACCGGCTTCGTTGGAAAAACAAATTCACAACCGGGGAAAAGAGACCAGACTTGCATGTTGTTGTTCCTCTTTAAACCATCTTTTCTCCTCAACACAGTGAGCGACGCATTAATCGCGCGTCACGAATCAATAATGGAATTTGTTGCCAACGCCTTTCTTTCATAATCATTGATCATTTTTATCTATTTTATCATTATTGCAGCCCTAAATGTTTCTTCTAAATCTTGTGTGTGTGTGTGTGTGTGTGTGTGTGTGTGTGTGTGTGTGTGTGTGTGTGTGTGTGTGCACTGCAAAAACTCAAAATCTTTCCAAGAATATTTGTCACTTTTTACTTCTTTCAAGCAGATTTTCACTTGGAATAAGAAGAAAAATCTGACAGTGGAGCAAGTTTTTCTTTCTTACTACAAGCACAAAAAACTTGCTTTCACTGGCAGATTTTTCTACTTATTTCAATTGAAAATTAGTTTGAAACAAGTGAAAATTATTTAAAAACAAGTTCATTTTTAGGTGATGAGTCTTATTTTAAGTGTAACTAGATTAGTTTTGACTAGAAATGAGACATTTTGACATGAAATAACACAAATATTCTTGGAAAGATTTAGAGTTTTTGCAGTGCGTGAACATGGACTTGTTTTGGCTCGGTGTGTTTTCCCTGGTCTCCTCTGGGTGTGTGTGAGCTCCATTAGTCTTAGTTTGTAGAGCAGCACTGCAGCAGAGACCAGCTGCATCAGGGTGGGGATCCTGGGGACCGGGGCCCCCGTCCGTCACGTCCCAACCAGCCAAGGCTCTTACTGACAGTGCTGCTGCTGCCTCATTAGGAGCTCCACCTATATCTACACACACACACACATACACACAGACACACACAGTGGTTCAACAACAGCAGGATCGCTGGCTGAGAGGAGGCAGAGTTACTCAGAGCTGTTAAGTGCTTCAGCTCCACATCTGCCTCAGCTCTCAGGAATGATTAGATTCCAGATCTGAGAGCGACGCTGTGTTAAAAGCGACCTGAGGACCTTTTCATTTTTCTTCTACCTAATAATCACTGTTCCTACACAACGTCTTCATCATCCTCTTTGCCTCGCGGCCCCGATCTACCGCGTCGGCTCGGCTCATCTCTGCTGCTTCCCTTCACTCTGTTGTTGCCGTATGTTTATAGCTTTTTTGTTTTAATATTTAATCGCCGTGCAGAGTCTCTCGTCTTTGAACTGCACAAATAAACCTGAGCTGCAGAGAGGAGGAGGACACAGTAGAGAACAAGACCAGGAAAAACTGACAGCAAACAAAAGTAGGGGAGAAAAAATGAGGCCAGGGTTACGAGCAGCGAACTGAGCTGAAGACGCAATTTCTCCGAAAAACTTATTTCCCCTGCTGATGTCACTGGGCGAGGTTCTCCTGAAGGTGCACTCAGAAATCCCCCGACCTCGAAACAAGCCGCTCTAATGGTTTCTATTATCCACTGAAGACCAGAACATATGTTCAAGGGGGTCGGGTCACAGACAATGGTGGGAAAATAGTTTAGTCACTTACCCCGAGTGAGTGGTGTTTATGTAGCCATGCAGATCGCTGCGGCTCTAACAGTTATCTGCTCCCACCAGGAGCTGCAGCATTTCAATGAACCGACTGCAAATGAAATCCCATTAACCTTCCTCCTATTGATGTGTCATCAGAGAGCTCGTTTGTCAGAGTGTATCTGCATGGCTACAAAACACTGGGAGGAACCTGCAGCCTGTGTGTGTCTGTGTGTGTGGAGCGAATGTATAATGAATGTTTCACATTTACATCTGAGTTTTTGATGTTTTCGCTGCGTGGGCCCGACGCATTAAGTCTCACCACTCTTACACTGCAAAAATTCAAAATCTCACCAAGAATATTTGTCCTATTTCTAGTCAAAATGTCATTTCTAGTCAAAATAAATCTAATTATACTTAAAATAAGACTCATCACATTAAAAAGCAGCTTGTTTTTAGACACTTTTTACTTCTTTCAAGCAGATTTTCCACTTTAAATAAGTAGAAAAATCTGATAGTGGAGCAAGTTTTTCTTTCTTATTACAAGCACAAAAAACTTGCTTTCACTGGCAGATTTTTCTACTTATTTCAATTGAAAATTAGTTTGAAACAAGTGAAAACTGTCTAAAAACAAGTTAGTTTTTAGGTGATGAGTCTTATTTTAAGTGGAAAGAGATTTGTTTTGACTAGAAATGAGACATTTTGACAAGAAATAAGACAAATATTCTTGGAAAGATTTTGAGTTTTTGCAGTGTACATCTGAGTTTTTGATGTTTTCGCTGCGTGGGCCTGACGCATTAAGTCTCACCACACTTATCAGGCAGCAGCATCGGCCCATCGACGACGCACAACGCGGCCCATTGTCGCACAAGGAGGGCGACACGGAGAAAGAAGGAAAGAAAGAGGGATCTTCTCACTGGGGTTTTGTGCTCTGGGATGCCGCGCATACCAACGTGCAGCGGTGTAGGCCGGCTGCCTGGACGTCATTATGCAACAGGCAGATGTTTGTGGGAGAGAGTGAAAGTTAAAGAGCACAGAGTTCATCCTGCAGGGAAGAAGCTGAAGCTGCAGAGCGGAGCGGAGCAAGGGATTGTGGGATAGAAAGGTGGAGGCCCAGCTGGTCCCGGCCCAGCGTCAGGGCGGTGCTCCACTCCAGGGACCGACGTTTTTGATGGATGCCAGATCCACGGACGGTATTTTACTCTCACACCCTTCAGAACTGCTCTCGTCTTACATGTGTTGTGGTGGTGTGGTGTTATGTTGTGTTGAGCTCGGGCCGTTTTACAAAGCTCTTGCAAGGTTTGCATCAGTTTGCAGCGAAGGACAGACAGAGGAGAGACGTTAAAGCACAGAGCGCTGGCAGAACTGTCACCAATGATTTCATGACTGGACGCAGCGCTCGTCTTCCATCTGACAGAAGGAGAAGTGTAAATCTTTTTAAATGCAGCGTGGGGATTTCAGAGGTTTAAGTGAGTGAGATGACCAAAGTTTAACTCCTTAAAGAGATAGCTCAACATTTTGGCAAATTGGCCCATTGCCATAATCCCTATAGTCATAGCAGTAGGTTCGTTACCTTTAATTGTCGGTGCAAGCAGTTTTTAGAACGGCGGAGCAGAGCCGTGAGCTGCTCAGAGCTACGCTACGGAGGCTCATGGGATTTCTTGGTTTCCCTCATCAAACTCATCAAATACACAATCCAACAACTCCACAACGCTCTGGTGGACAAGTTGTGAGCTGCACATTCACCACGCTATGAGAGAATAACACAACGTTACCACACAGAGTTGTTTTAGAGGGAAATACAGAGACTGTTGATGAAAAACTGTCCCTGAAGGCAACGCGCATCAGCGGTTTTGCATGAATTTCCCTCTAAAACATCTCTGTGTGGTAACGTTGTGTTATTATCTCATAGCATGGTGAATGTGCAGGTCACAACTTGTCCACCAGAGCGTTGTGGAGTTGTTGGATTGTGTATTTGATGAGTTTGATGAGGGAAACCAAGAAATCCCATGAGCCTCCGTAGCGTAGCTCTGAGCAGCTCACGGCTCTGCTCCGCCGTTCTAAAAACAGCTTGCACCGACAATTAAAGGTAACGAACCTACTGCTATGACTATAGGGATTATGGGCAATGGGCCAATTTTCCAAAAATGTTGAACTATCCCTTTAAACACCTAACACAGTGTCTGACTCACCTGATCGAGCCGGTTGCTGGGCGACGGGCAGCGACACCTCGGTGAGCGGCAGGATGTAGACGTCGGGGCCCTGGGAGGCCGGCGAGGCCACGGTGGACATGTCTGCATGGTAGTCCTCGCCGTCCACATTCTTGAATTCCTGCAACACACACACACACACACACACACACACACACACACACACACACACACACACACACACACACACACACACACACACACACACACACACACACACACACACACACACACACAGAGAGAGAGAAGAGGTCACACACAGGAGCAGGTTGCCTTCATTAGCGCAGCAGGTGGTCGCTGGTAAACAGCTTCCTCTCTTGTAAGGTCAAAGACATGACAACGTGTCCTATTAGAGGACATGATGAGTCCAGACCTGCACATTTATATTTATATTTATGTTTTTATAAAGGAAGGGGAATACAGTAATGACACTAGAGGAGGAGAGTGTGTGTGTGATGTCTTGGCGGCAGCAGAGCAGCAGCTTTGAGATGAAGCGAGCCGAGCTGTTCTGGCCGCGCTCGCTGAGTCTCTGAGCTGTTTGTGAGACTCCTGGAACATCCCAGAGTAAACACACACAGCCAGTCTGATTCACCACCAGATTATTTGTACCAAGATTAACACGTACTGTATGTGTGCCTCACAATTAAACCTCACAATTTCACAGTTTAATAGTATTTCTTTTTCATTTTCTATCCTTTTAGAAATAACAACAAAGATCTGCACTGCAAAAACTCAAAATCTTTCCAAGAATATTTGTCTTATTTCTTGTCAAAATGTCATTTCTAGTCTAATCTCTTTCCACTTAAAATAAGACTCATCACCTAAAAATTAACTTGTTTTTAGATCATTTTCACTTGTTTCAAACTAATTTTCAATTGAAATAAGTAGAAAAATCTGCCAGTGAAAGCAAGTTTTTTGTGCTTGTAATAAGAAAGAAAAACTTGCTCCACTGTCAGATTTTTCTACTTATTTAAAGTGGAAAATTTGCTTGAAAAAAGTAAAAAAGTGTCTAAAAACAAGCTACTCTTTAATGTGATGAGTCTTATTTTAAGTAGAATGAGATTTGTTTTGACTAGAAATAAGACAAATATTCTTGGTAAGATTTTGAATTTTTGCAGTGTGTTTTTATTGCACTTGTGCAGAAACCTCCTGTGATCCGGCAGCTCGGCCTCACAGGCCCCAGATGACGGCAGACAGAGGAGCTGGGATCAATAAATCTTCACTACTCTGTTTGCATAAGAGAGATTAGAGCTTGATCTCACTCACATCACATCACATCATCACATCACATCACATCACAGCTCCTTTAATATGCATTAAAGCAACAGTGGACTGAAACAGATGAGTTCTCTGATTTGGAATTAACTCCAGACCAGTGAGTCCACGCCCGTCAACACATGAGCTAAGGGATTGTTTGCATGGACAAATACACTGGATGAATTATGTTTTTTTTGTTTTTTTTGCAGGTTTGCATGTGACACCGAGGCCCGAGCTGGACGAGCAGTCAAAGAATCCTTAGATCGCAGGACGAGGAGGACGAAGAGGACGAAGAGGACGAAGAGGGAGGGAGTTGGCCTCGTCCTCGGACCGGATGTCAGAATAAAAGTCTCTTAGTTGAGAGCTGGAGAGCAGCGGGGTCGCAATGCTGGAAAAATGTGACCTGCTGCAGCCCTCTGCAACACCCACATACACACACACACACATATACACATGCACATGCACGCATATACACACACACACAAACACACACACGCACACACTTCGATCTCTCACTTCATCCCGTCCCCCAAGAATGAGTGCAGGCTGCTGCTCCCTCCCACAGCCTCACATCTAAACCTTCACACGGCCCTGCTCGCCCTCCCATTCAACATGTGGTTTCACTCTGCACACACACACACACAGGCTGTCACACACACACACACATACACACACAAGCTGTCACACACACACACACACACCAGTTACTGACCAGAAAACCCATCCCTGACTTCTCACACATCCTGCAGTAAAAACAGCGTCCGTCCAAACAAGAGTCGAAGTTACTTTCTACTTTTTTAATCATAGAAATCATCTTTCAGTCTTTTTTACTCCAGAAAAACAACAAGAATCGACTTGGAGGAAACAAAGTGATGTCCTCAAACTAACTTGTTTTGTGCAACAGCCCATAACTCACAGATTTCACAATGCAAAAAGCAAAAAAAAAAAAAAAACCCTGAAAAACCAAAGATAAAAACCTGTGTTTACAAAAACCTCCTGCTGATTCCTCTCCAGTCGATCCACCAATCAATCTATAACAACTGCAACACTTTGCTTTTCACACAGAAATCTGCTGCTTTTTCTATCAAACATCCTCAAATATCTACAGATCAATATTTTGCTTTATGTAAAGTCTTGATTTTAAAGACCGGATGAATCAAACCCCCCGTGTCTCTGCTGACTTACCTCTCCTCAGAGTCCATACTGTAGGTGAGGACGGACGGCTGCTGCTCTCAGCTTCGGCTAAAGTCTCAAGTCTAAAGCATCATCATCATCACTGTGAGGAGAGGAGCCTTATTGTTGGGTCCAGAGAGGAGGAGGAGGAGGAGGAGGAAGAGGAGGAGGAGGAGGAGGAAGGGGCTTTGTAGCTGAGCCCTGACTCTCCCTGGGACTGCTGGGGATGGAGGGATGGAGGGAGGGAGGGGGAGAAAATGAAACGGTGGAGGGGAGGAGTGAGGAGTGGAGGGGGAGCAGCATCTCCGCACTGCAAAAACTCAAACTCTTACCAAGAACATTTGTCTTATTTCTAGTCGAAACAACCTCCATCTACTTAAAATAAACATAGACACTTTTTACATCTTTCAAGCAGATTTTCACTTGAAATAAGTAGAAAAATCTGATAGTGGAGCAAGTTTTTCATTCTTATTACAAGCACAAAAGATTTTCTACTTATTTTAAGTGAAAATTAGTTTGAAACAAGTGAAAATGATCTAAAAACAAGATAATTTCTAGGTGATGAGTCTTATTTTAAGTGGAAAGAGGTTAGTTTGACTAGAAATGAGACATTTTGACAAGAAATAAGACAAATATTCTTGCAGTGCAGTCGTCTCATGAGGGAGAGGAGGAGAGAAACTGAGCCCCTGCAAAAAAATGTGAGGGAGAAAAATACAAGTGGGAAGAAGAGAAGAGAGGAGAAGAGGGGAGAGAGGGGGTGAGGAGGGGGGGGGTCGCATACTATACTTGTGACATCACTCTCTCTTCCTCTCTCTCTCTCTCTCTCTCTCTCAACAGCCAGAGAACATCTGCAGGGCCGTCCCCGTCCCCACACCTAGTTTCTGTCAACACTATGAGGACTGTCCACTCCCCTCCCCCTCCCCCTCCCCTCCCTGACCTTTGACCCTGACCGTCACCGTCCGTCAACTTGACCCAGATCTGATCCTTTTAATTTAATCATTTTACAGTTTAGCTTCACATCCAACAGGAAACTAGCCAGGCTAGCGCCGCCTACTGGTTCCGGCAAATTTAATTTGCCTCAACCATGTAGTCAGGGAACTAGCAATGCGTTTCGGTTTGCTCCGTCCGCCAGAGCGGACGGACCAATCAGCGAACAGACGGGTAAGTGAAGGCGATGACGTTGAACTCAAGCACTCAAGATTAACCTATGAGCTTAACCGGTGTATAGCACACGTGACCACCAAGCAGCAGCGATTAGTTGAAGCAAATGTAAGCAACCGCCTCCCGAAAGCAAACGAATCCCTATGGCTCGTGTTCAGACGCTATATGAAATGTAATGAAGTAAGCGGCTGATGCATCAGGCTAACAGGAAACCACCACAGCCTCAGTATTTTATTGTATTTTATTCTTTTTTATCTTTTTTTTGCACAAAATAAAAGCTCCTTAAAGCTTTTACTGTGAAATTTAAAGGGCCAACGAGGAGTTTTGGAAAGCAAAGTGTTTTCATACTACATTTCCCATGAGCCTCTGCACGCACGGTGAAATTCTTGGACGTCTTGCCAAGAATTTGGCGGCGTTATTCTCTCATGACTCGCTGGGCAGCTTCCGCGAACCCAAAAGTAAGGAAACGCTGGTTGGCTCGCCCAGCATTTCCACCACCACTAATAATAACAAAATAACAATAGAGACAAAACGATATATTTATCTAAAATGGAGCCATTAACAAGTGATAACGTAGATTCATCCACATTAATATGAGACTTTTTTATAACCAAATACAAACTCCTCGTTGTCCCTTTAAAGGGTGTGTGTGGTGTGTGTGTGTGGCTAAATGTCAGTCCGCCGCCTCAGGCCGCTCGTGTTTCCATGATTAACAGCTTTGATAACGATCCAAGGTTTAAGTCCATTATCTCTGAATCCAACAAATTAAAAACACTTGGAGCAGAAAGGACGTTTTACATTATTCAAATAATCGTTCTGCTGAATGGAAATATGAGAAATTCAGCTGTAAAATGTAGATTCTACATTTTTTATTTGCTTCTTTTGACCATTTTATTTTCTTTAAGGAAATAACACCTCACCATTAGGACATATAGCATATTTATTTGCTGTTTTGTTGCCATGGATGTATGCTACGATTAGCTTAGCTGAGTTTAAAGACTGAAGCAGGTGGAGATCTGACAGGAACCATGTGTTGTAGCTGGTTAGCATGGATCAGTCAGCAGTGACTAAACAGTTGTTTTCCAGTGTTAATGTTAGCATTAATTAGCAGCTGTTTACTCACCAAATAGCTCCAGTGAATATGTTACAGTAAATCTCATGTGTTTACTCTCATGTGTTTACTTCATACAGCTGCTCATGTGTGAAAATGACAAGAAAAATCAAGTCAACAATTTCTACATTTGAAATGAGAAGCTGCAGCCGGAGCTCAGTGAGAACCAGAGGAGGAAGCTCCTCATCTTTCTCTTTCTGTTTGTTAAACACACATCTCCTCTCTCTCCTATCCTCTTGAAGTTTTTTTTTTTTTTTTTTTTTTCTTTTTAACATTTTTTCCCCCCTGAAATTCCCTCTTCCTGCTCTGGGAGAGGCTGTGTCTAATTCCAGATGGGGCCCCGAGGCCGGATGCACTGTGGGCTCATGGGTATGCCCTTCCTCACGCCCTCGCGCCCTCTCTCCCTCCTTCCTCCTCCTCCTCCTCCTCCTCCTCCTCCTCCTCCTCCCACCCTGCAGGCCTCTAACTCGGACACACCCCGGACAGGTCCGATCTGGGTGGTCCAGTCTGCCACAGATACAAACCACAACCACAACCAGAACCAGGGAACATCACACACTGCAAAAACTCAAACTCTTTCCAAGAATATTTGTCTTATTTCTTGTCAAAATTGTTGAAAATGTCTCATTTCTAGTCAAAACTAATCTCTTTCCTCTTAAAATAAGACTCATCACCTAAAAAATTAACTTGTTTTTAGATCATTTCACTTGTTTCAAACAAATATTCACTTGAAATAAGTAGAAAAATCTGCCAGTCAAAGCAAGTTGTTTGTGCTTGTAATAAGAAAGAAAAACTTGCTTCACTATCGGATTTTTCTACTTATTTAAAGTGGAAAATTTGCTTGAAAAAAGTAAAAAGTGTCTAAAAACAAGCTGCTTTTTAAATGTGATGAGTCTTATTTTTAAGTATAATGAGATTTATTTTGACTAGAAATGACATTTTGACTAGAAATAAGACAAATATTCTTGGTAGGATATTTGAGTTTTTGCAGTGTGTACAGAGCGTCATCTCTTTTGACACATGTCAGTTTCTGGGCTGCAGCTTCACAACAACAACAAGACGCAGAAGAACAGAAGAAAGATGCAGATTTATAAACACAGAGAGTTTTCAGGAGGGAACAGGAAGTTATGTAACGCGGCTGCAGCTCTGAGTTTCTGAGGACACATTAAGATCGGAGAGGAAATGAGCAAAGAGCCGAGAGAGATAGAGAAGAGAGGAGATGGAGATGAGCCCCGAGGCAAATTAACGTCGTTATTAAAACAACCTCACACGTGCTTCTCTCTCTATCGCTGTGTCACCGGCATCAGCCTTTCTGCAGCTTCATCACCACTCAGCCACTTGAGTTATGTTAATGACTTACATAACTGTAGTGCGACACACATTCAGAAGTTGAGGAATAAATTGCTTTCTTCTCTTCTCACAGTTTCCAGTTTCCAGCGCTGAGCAGGAATATGAATCACAGAGATACAGTGGAGGGCGACAGCTGGCCCTGATTAATGTCTCCATTATTTTTATAAACCTTCAATAATTCACTGATTATAAATCCCCAGTGCAGCAGCAGCATCTTCTTCCTCTTCTTCCTCTTCTGATCTGTTTGTCTTGTCAAACCACAAATGATTCAATTAAAAGTAATTAACAGAGAAGCTGCAAACTGAAACTACAGTCGGTGCAAAGATTCACAACTCTGCTGATGCATTACAGTCTTCTACCATTATCAGATCAATGTGTTGGTTTATGAGCAAACAGCTGCAAACACCCAACGACGATGGAGCAGAGCGTCATCTGAAAACATCCACAAACGTCTCAGCGGCGTGATTCACATTCCTGCAGAGTCGTAAAGTAAATGTAACGTGAATGTATAAGTCACATGTTTTAGGGTCCGTTTAGGGTCGTTGGACAGCTGCATGCGGACTGAGAGACAGAACAACTGGATATAGAGGCCACACATTACACAAAGAAAGAAAAGAATAAATGCATTGATCACTAACAGGAGGAATCAAACCCAGACTGGAACAAAGTTCTGATTGGAGGAGAGCTGCCCTATCAGCTGAGCTATACACTATAAGTTATTGTGTCTTCAGTCTTTCAGAGTTAACCGGCCGTAAATCCGCTGGCCACGACTGACTTTTTCCTTTTTTTTGCGGCCACATCAGCACAGCTGCATCTTCACGCAGCCACCTTGGTCGCGTCTTCATGCATATAGACACATATTCTGCCCCTTCTCCACAAATTCACCTTTATAAGGTGCCAAAAAATGGACATTTTGGAAAGCTTGTCTGAATGTTTCGTTGTAAAATCTCAATAATTTTGTTCTGCTTCACTTTATCAGAATCAACCACTGCAGAGATAATGTTCATACATTGTACAATCATTTGATAGAGGTTTTGAGCTTTAGCAGCATCATTCTGAAGGACACTTGTCCAAAATATGATTTTTTTTGGGGGGGTGAACATTACATTTATTTAATTTTTACTCTTCACCAGTAACACATATACTGAAATGTACACATCTCAGCAATTTCTCAATTGTTTCCCTTTACTATGACACCAAAAGTATTCAAATAGACCTTGTGGTTGCATTTTATTATCGATATGCAATTTTTGAGAAAAGGCCTAGAAAATAGGCTGGGGCATATCACGTTATAAAATAAAATAGGTCCCAGGTGTCTTAAAGACATGTCTGTGACATGCTTTGGTCAGAATACCCCTAGGATCAAACATCACAGCTCTGTTCATCCTCTCTAAACAGCCCTGTTCAGAACTGCTGCTTTCAGGGCCTGTCCCTTTAAATGCAAATGAACCACTGCTAGCCACGCCCCTTTTACTGGTACCAGGTAGGGGTGGGGTTATGCAAATTCAAAGATTAGTTACATCATTGTCAGACAACTGGTAAAACCACATGGATTTCAACCAATTTTTTTTTGTCAATTCTCACATTTTGGGGCCAAAAGGCAAACAGCCAAATATATGTTAAAGAGCCTTCAGAAAGTGATATTTCCATATGATGTCCCCTTTAATCATTCATACAGCCGGGATTTGGTGAGAAGCTAAATGTAAATAAAACTGTATTTGTTTTATTTACAGAAAACCTAACCTTAAACAGAAAACCTGCAGCACACACACTCACATTCCCACCATTCCTTTAACACACACACACTCTCTCTCTCTCTCTCACACACACACACACACACACACACACACACACACACACACACACACAGTTTTTCTTGTTCCCTGTCCTATTTTCTTTCGGCGCCGTGACCCATTTCATCACGCTGCTCAGAAATGGGATCCTGATGATGATGGTCCTGAAAAGCTGCAGGCCTCCCGCCACCTTTTGTCTGCTGTGCTGTTTACTTACATCCCATAATAAACACCCCCCCCCCCCGAGTACGAGAGTCTAAATGGACGACGGAGATGGAGACCTTCAGTCCTCAGGATAATGGAGCCGCGGCCGACGACGTCGTTCTGTGTTCGGACCATTTACAGCAAACTGCTCACGGCTCAGAGGGTTAGAGTGCTCATCTCTGTGCAAGACCTCAACACAACCTGCTATGATTTAATGAGTCTGTGTGTGTGTGCAGGGCCGTTGTATAGGGAAGAAAGGTGATGATAATTCTAGGGTCCCAGCGCCCAGTGGGGCCCATAAAAAACCCCAGTAGTCTAATCTTTGTATGACTGATTTATTCTGCGTAAGACCCTAGTACACTGTAAAAACTCAACATCTTTCCAAGAATATTTGTCTTATTTCTTATCCAAATGTCTCATTTCTAGTCAAAACTAATCTTTTTCCACTTAAAATAAGACTCATTACCTAAAAATTAACTTGTTTTTAGATCATTTTCACTTGTTTCAAACAAATTTTCACTTGAAATAAGTAGAAAAATCTGCCAGTGAAAACACTATCAGATTTTTTCTAGTTATTCCAAGTGAAAATATGCTTGAAATAAGTAAGAAGTGTCTAAAAACAAGCTACTTTTAATATGATGTGTCTTATTTTAAGTATAATGAGATTTGTTTTGACAAAAAATGACATTTTGACTAGAAATAAGACAAATATTCTTGGTAAGATACCTGAGTTTTTGCAGTGTAATGCCGCATTAGCATCAAAACAAAGAAGGCTAAATGAAAAATGATAATACAAATAGTCTAAGAAAAAAAACTGGAAAAGTTAGGGGGAGGGGCCCACTTTAGTATTCTTTAAGGGGGCCCAGAATTCCTAGCAACGGCCCTGTGTGTGTGTGTGTGTGTGTGTGTGTGTCAGCTCGTCCTCATGAGACTCGGCCTCTCACCTTAAAGCCGGTCTTGCCCTTCTTGCAGCAGAGGCAGGCCAGCATGAGGAAGACGAAGGTGAAGAGGCCCGAGAAGGAGACGGCCACCACGGCCAGGGACGACGACCAGGACAGCTCGCTCAGCGGAGCGCCATCTGCAGGAAGAAGATGTATAGTTTATTATCCACCTGAACTTCTTTTGCTTTAATATCTTGAATTATCTTATGTTCTTCAAGTGTTTTCTCTGCCTAAAGGTTAAGGGAGAGGTCAGAGGTCATTCACCATTTGGATAGGAACTTCATTTGTGATGAGTACTGTAACAGTTTATATTCAAATAGAATAAATATGAATAAATGCAGATGTTACAAGAGAGAAAGGCACACACATACATTTACAGCATTTTTAAAGATGTTTGGATTAGGTATCTAGTAGTCTAATAGATGGGGTAATGACTGATTCTTGTGAAATGTACCCTGAGAAATGTGTTCCTTGTCATTCACCCTTTTTCTGTGGGTCAGGTCATGGTTTTTGGGGATACTTGATACCTTATCTATGTTTAAGTTAGCCTGGTCAAGAGGTTAAAGGGATAGTTCACCCAAAATTCAAACTGAGTTACAGGGGGTCTCGGCATAGCAGTGCATGTCCATATAACGGTTGCAAATGGATACCAACTGTCTTTGTAACAAAAAGACACACCAAAAAACATCCAAATACCTCCATGCTGCTCGTATGTAATGTCCGTCTTGTATTGAAGCCCCGAAATGCGAAATTGTTCAGAAAAAAATTAAATAAGTCTATATTTCAAGCTTTCCGTCCAATTTGGACGAACCAGGAAGAGGAGCTTCCGCTACAAACAAGCTTGAAATATAGACTTATTTAATTTTTTTCTGAACAATTTCGCATTTCGGGGCTTCAATACAAGAGGGACATTACATACGAGCAGCATGGAGGTATTTGGATGTTTTTTGGTGTGTCTTTTTGTTACGAAGACAGTTGGTATCCATTTGCAACCGTTATATGGACATGCACTGCTACGCCGAGACCCCCTGTAACTCAGAGAAGCCACGGAGGACTCTGAAACTTCTCCCAGCCCTTAGTCCACATGAGGGGGAGTAGATAATGAGTGAAATTTCAATTTTGGGTGAACTATCCCTTTAAATGTCAGAAGGTATAGGCTAGATTCAGTTTTTAGATCCGGTCTTTGTCTGACCATCTTGGTCAAGACTACAGTACATCCTTCTGTTGGAGAAGGTGGAGTTTTAGAATTAGAAAACGTATATAAGGTTTAGGGCTTTGGGCCAAGAGAGAGAGAGAGATCTCACATTGGCACCAGAGATGCTCCAAGATTCAACATTCTTTTGACACTACTGTTCTTTTTCTTGTAATAAACTCCTTTTTGAATGCAAGTGAAGACGTTTGTCGATAATCGCTTCTTTTCATCAACACATCAATATACCACAAACACACACACACACCATCATCATCATCAACAACATGATGTGATCTGATGCAGAGTGAACTAAGGCTGTGACATAAAGGAGCAACTAGAGGATGAGAATAAAGAGAAGAGAAGAGAAGAGGAGCTGGTGATGAAGCTGCTCTTCTCAGGGAGGGTTAGATTTCCTCTTGGACACATTTACATCTTTGATTTATAGTTTGGCGACATGTTGTTTCTTTTCCCCAGAATGAAACGCTCTGGAACGATATAACATCCAGTACACAATGAACCATGTTACACCTCTGCACCTTAACAGAACTCATCTGGTGCTTTGTCCCCGTCACCTGGCAACAAAGACGAGAACACTTTTAAACCAAATGTACATGAACTCTTCTCTGAGCTTTTATTCTTTGTTATTGTCCTTTCATGTCCGCTGTGACGCAGACTGTAAATATTCTTCAGTCAAAATGTCGACATCATGTTTTTTATTGCAGATCTTCAGGGATCGAGGCTTCGATAGTTAATGTGAAGCAGAGAGAAGAGAAGAATGAATCCTCTTTTTATTGTTGTACTGTTTGTATGTGATGTCATGTATTTATTGACTCTTTGATTTGTCATTTTATGTTTTTAATGTCACTTCCTGTCAAACAAAGAGCCGTTGACGCCCTGTGGCTCTGACGTGTTGTGTTTTTGTTCATGAACCTGCAAAACAAGACATGTGGTGCTTTAATTAAAAGTGAGATGATGATGATGATGATGCAATATTATTAATTCAGTGTATTTACAACGTTTCCTCTGAGGCCGAACAGAGTGAATCAGTTTCTTCTCTCTCATTCTGTGTCAGCGAAGCCAATTTTCAGATTTTCGATGGTTTGAATTCTCCTCAGTGTCCAAAATATCGTAAATAATAATCTTGTTCCCAGTTTTTTTGGAGGGCCTGTGATGTGATGTGTGATGTGTGATGTGTGAGCAGCAGATGATTCATTTCTCTCTCTCTCTCGCTTCGGAAATGCAACGGTTACCAGGGAAACAGATTGGACGGACAGCCATGCAGGATTGCCTTGAGCTGTAAATCTCTCACACTGACTCCTGCCAACAGCAATGCCACCCAGCTCTACACACACACACGCACACACACACACACACACACACACATATATATATATATAAATAATAAAGCGAGTGCGGAGCCAGTCTGTGCTGATCCTCTGAAAGCTGCTGCAACTGGCTCTCAGCGAGTATCAGGCTCTTAGTATAATTTGACGGAGAGAGCGAACACTGTTGTTGACGAGTGTGAGGAAGAGATGGGAATGTTAAAAAAAAAAAAACATGCAAATTTAACAGTTAAATGCAGGATTAGCTGGTCAGCTCAGAGAGGGATGAGATGGGAACGCTCAGTCCTGATCTCAATTCTTTTTCTTTTTTTTTTTACACTAAAATAAAATGTGCAAAATGAATTGAAAGCGGTGGTGCAACACGACGCCACGTGAGGCGGCGTGGGAGGAAGAGGTGGAGCGCGCCAGCTCGCTGAATCACTCAATAACCATTTAGTGTTTCCAAATGCTAGACAAGAAATTCAGATTTAATTACTCTTTATTTGTCAGGGGGGTAATTATAGAGAGCAGAGACATTATACTCCGGCTCTGTTGTGGTTTATTTAAAGCTCCCCCACTTACAAAGCCCAACTCCCCCACAGCAGCAGCAGCAGCAGCAGCAGCAGCAGCAGCAGCAGCCACTGCATTAATATTTGAGAAACAGGCCACGGTCCACACGCAGCAGAAAACACAGAAAACACTGCGTCTAAACCCAGATAACACACTTGTACTTGCACTGTTATCATAATGTAGAGCTACTGCTGCGTCCTTGAACACACCACCACTGCAAAACTGACTCAGTGTGAGAACAAACCTCCGTACAGACCTGAATCATCTCAAAGTTTAGAAGTTTAGAGTCCTTCTTTCAACAAACCTCATCAAAATGAACTGATTATTGACTCAAATGCACCACAAAGACCCCACAAAAACAAGTTCACAGTGAATCTTCAGAAGGAACCAGTTTTCCTGAGTTGAGAAACAAACACTAACCGACCTTTAAACCAACACTAAGGAACTTTTCAACCTTCATAAAATATTTTCATAACTTTTGTGATGATACATCGACTTACAACAAGTTGAATGACACCTCTGTCATGGCCTGAGGGGGTCTGTATCTCTTTCTCTGGCACTAAGCAGCTTTGAGGAGCATGGTAGGAACCCTGCTCTCACGCTAGTGTTCATGGGAAATGGAGTCTTCCTTCACTTTCACTTTTGCGAGTCACAACAAGGAGGGAACAGGCAAAACAGCACTTTAGCAATGGATTATGTTTGTGTTTTCACTTTGAAATGATCCACTGGAAACAGAAACTTAGTTTTGATGTCTTTTGTTAATTTTAATGCAGGATATTTACAGGGCTTCACGCTAGTGTTCATGGGAAATGGAGTCTTCCTTCAGGCAAAACACTACCGCTTTGGTCCACAGGCGCCGCCAAACTCAACCAAAACTGAAAGTTCTTTAGTACTGCTTTAAAGGGATAGTTCAACATTTTGTCGAATTGGCCCATTGCCATAATCCCTATAGTCATGTAGCAGTAGGTTCGTTACCTTTAATTGTCGGTGCAAGCTATTTTGAGAACGGCGGAGCAGAGCCGTGAGCTGCTCAGAGCTACGCTACGGAGGCTCATGGGATTTCTTGGTTTCCCTCATCAAACTCATCAAATACACAATCCAACAACTCCACAACGCTCTGGTGGACAAGTTGTGAGCTGCACATTCGCCACGCTATGAGATAATAACACAACGTTACCACACAGAGTTGTTTTAGAGGGAAATTCATGCAAAATCGCTGATGCGCGTTGCCTTCAGGGACAGTTTTTCATCAAGCAGTCTCTGTATTTCCCTCTAAAACAACTCTGATTATGGCAATGGGTCAATTTGACAAAATGTTGAACTATCCCTTTTGAGATGCTGCTGCTCCACCTGAGTGAAAATCTGCAGGAGAAAGACAGAAGTCTTATCTGATCTGAGGTCTGAGCTGTTTCCAGTCGAGGACCCACAGACGGTGAGTGGGCAGGTGGAGAGAAAAGAGTGGATGTGTAAGATTATAGAAGTATCTTGGTGCAGTCATGTGACGGTGCTACAGCCATCTTGTCAGAAACACACACACAAAAACAGCTTGTTGTTGTGTTTCCGTCTCCAGATCAATAGCATCGACTGCTAATCTGGGTGCAATAGAGAGGATCTGGCCTCTTGTTAGTCCTAATGAGCCCCCATCCAAAGAGACAAATGTGTCTCTGCTTAAAAAGGTCGTTTAGCTCCCAAGGACAATTCCCCCAGAGAGCTTCATTAATAAGAACACACACAACACCCAGCTCAACAACACACAGGAAGGTGGACTGACATTTTACTACAGGATGCTCGCAGCAGCAGCAGCAGCAGCAGCGTATAGAGAGGTGGTAGCCATTTTTAGCCTCCCGAGGCAGAGAGCAGCTGAAGCACATGCTCCTGATGACTAAATGATGAAAGAAGAGGAGAGGAGAGGAGGGAAGAAAGGATGAAGAGGACGAGGTTGAGGAGCTGTGTACTCTGCAGCAGCGTCGACTCGGCCCCGGGAGAATCTCCTCAACACAGAAACCGGGAGCTGAAGAGCAGAGACTGAGTCGATGTGACGGCCTCACGTGTGCACGGAGCTTCTGCTGCTGCTGCTGCTGCTGCTGCTGCACTGCAAAAACTCAAGAATATTTGTCTTATTTATTGTCAAAATGTCTCAATTTTAGTCTAAACTAATCTCTTTCCACTTAAAATAAGACTCGTCACCTAAAAATTAACTTGTTTTTAGATCATTTTCACTTGTTTCAAACTAATTTTCAATTGAAATAAGTAGAAAAATCTGCCAGTGAAAGCAAGTTTTTTGTGCTTGTAATAAGAAAGAAAAACTTGCTCCACTGTCAGATTTTTCTACTTATTTCAAGTGGAAAATCTGCTTGAAAAAAGTAAAAAGTGTCTAAAAACAAGCTACTTTTTAAATGTGATGAGTCTTATTTTAAGTAGAATTAGATTTATTTTGACGAGAAATGACATTCTGACTAGAAATAAGACAAATATTCTTGGTAAGATTTTGAATTTTTGCAGTGTGCTGCTGCACCAACACCACTCTGCTTTACACCTGGATGAGCTTCCTGTTGCTGCTGCAGCGTCTCACCAGCTGCATTCACAGGTTTGAACGGGCCGATGCTCCACAGACAGGCCGAAGTCATGTGGAAAACAGACTGCAAAAACTCAGATACCTTACCTTAATCCTATTTCTAGTCAAAATGTAATTTCTAGTCAAATCAAATCTCATTATACTCAAAATAAGACTCATCACATTAAAAAGTAGCTTGTTTTTAGACACTTTTTACTTTTTTCAAGCAGATTTTCACTTGAAATAGGTAGAAAAATCTGACAGTGGAGCAAGTCACCGGCAGATTTTTCTACTTATTTCAATAGAAAATGTGAGAATTATATGAAAACAAGTAGATTTTTAGGTGATGAGTCTTATTTTAAGTGGAAATAGATTAGTTTTGACTAGAAATTAGACATTTTGACAAGAAAGAAGACAAATATTTTGAGTTTTTGCAGTGCAGTTTTACCAGATAACACTCAGTCAGTTTCTCTGTCCTCAGTTAAATGAGGAGACGGATGCCGCTGTCACATCTAAGAGCTAAATATGGAGCTGGAACAAGCAGACCGCCACTCAGCCCGGTTTAACCTCCGCTGGTTGCCTGGAAACCTCGAAGTGACGTCACAACTCCAGGAAGTCCACCTGACCAAGAAACGGCTGCAGCAGATTCTGGATCACATACAGTAGCTACTGAAATATAAAACATTTCAGAGGTAGAGGTAGATTGTTAAAACTTTGGACAGTTTCTAATTGGTAAGAAAGTGGAAAAATGTAGTATTTCTGAAAATGCTGAGTGCTCATTCTGCAGAAAACTTTTGAGAAACCAACAGGAACTATTGGCTGTATGTGGCAGGAACATGAATAAATGAATTCATTTGAAGGAAACCAAACTGATCTGGTCTGAAAAAACAGACCATGATGCATGCAAATACGTTCCATGACCAGGATCTTGCAGATGAACAATCCTAAATCTGCTCCGGACACAGCTGACATGTTAACTTCAGGTCAAACTGCAACACACACACACACCTGCAGCTGAAGACAATCTCAGCAGCGACGGTGCAGACTCAGCAGCTTCTATCTCTGACAGGTTGTTAGTCTGAGCCTGGCTCTGTTTTCTCCTTCCTGTTCGGCCGAGAGAACAGTAAATAACTGAGCTGCAGACTAGAGCTACAGTACAGGACCAGGTCTGAGTCACTGTAGCCGCCTGTCACATCCACTCAGCTGTGTTTGGTGAGTTGGATCGGAGCGGACGGACTGAGAAGAGTCAGAACTCTTCATCCCGTCGACAAACTCCTCCTCTGACGCAGCACCGACACATGAAGCTCTATGTCTTCTCTAGTGATCAGTGTGTCTGCTCTGTTCAGATCAGATGACGGCTCATTATGGAGCAAATGAGGCCAGTTTTATGCAGCAGCTGTGGTCCAGAGGCTCATGGGATTTCTTGGTTTCCCTCATCAAACTCATCAAATACACAATCCAACAACTCCACAACGCTCTGGTGGACAAGTTGTGAGCTGCACATTCACCAGGCTATGAGATAATAACACAACGTTACCACACAGAGTTGTTTTAGAGGGAAATACAGAGACTGATGATGAAAAACTGTCCCTGAAGGCAACGTGCATCAGCGGTTTTGCATGAATTTCCCTCTACAACAACTCTGTCTGGTAACGTTGTGTTATTATCTCATAGCGTGGTGAATGTGCAGCTCACAACTTGTCCACCAGAGCGTTGTGGAGTTGTTGGATTGTGTATTTGATGAGTTTGATGAGGGAAAAACTAGCAGCTCACGGCTCTGCTCCGCCGTTCTAAAAATAGCTTGCACCGACAATTAAAGGTAACGAACCTACTGCTATGACTATAGGGATTATGGCAATGGGCCAATTTGACAAAATGTTGAACTATCCCTTTAAGGATGAAAGACATAGAGAGAGAGAGAGAGAGGCCTCCATCCTTCACATCAGATAAAAGATAAAACAATCTGATTGTTGCCTCTGGTCACAGAACGTGACTGGACGCTGGTCTGATCTAATTCCAGATAACAACATGTTAACAGGACGGTGGAGACAACCGGGGATCAGACCTGCGATCATTGATGCTTCACTCTGCACCGTGCACCGTGCACGCTTTACTGTATCTCTGCAGCATTTTGTCTTTTTGGATCCACACTGTGCAGAAATCTCTTTATGACTCACGCTAAGTAAACCCCCATGACGACGCCAATCAGCTGTGGATTCTGGGATCTCCCACCCTTCCTCCTCCTCCTCCTGCACCTCCTCCTCCTCTTCCTCCTCCTCTTCCTCCGCCAGTCAGGTGTCAGGAGTGTGGAGCAGCAGGTGAGTGATGCTTGCAGCCCACAGAGCTGACAGACAGCTAAACAGCAGCAGCAGCAGCCGGCCCAGAGCGCTGAGCGAAGCTGTGTGTTCACGTCGACTCGATACGTCCGCTCGTTTTTCTGCCTCCGCTCTGACAACTGGGTCATTCGGACACTTTTTCCTTTTTTTTTGGATCTTAAAGAGGTTTCTAGGTCGCGATTAAATCTGTAATATAGCAGCTACACTGCAAAAATTCAAAATCTTACCAAGAATATTTGTCTTATTTCTAGTCAAAATGTCATTTCTAGTCAAAATAAATCTAATTACGGGTATACTTAAAATAAGACTCATCACATTTAAAAAGTAGCTTGTTTTTAGACACTTTTTTACTTTTTTCAAGCAAAATTTCCACTTTAAATAAGTAGAAAAATCTGACAGTGGATCAAGTTTTTCTTTCTTATTACAAGCAAAAAAAAACTTGCTTTGACTGGCAGATTTTTCTACTTATTTCAATTGAAAATTAATTTGAAACAAGTGAAAACTGTCTAAAAACAAGTTAATTCTTAGGTGATGAGTCTTATTTTAAGTGGGAAGAGATTAGTTTTGACTAAAATCGAGACATTTTGACAAGAAATAAGACAAATATTCTTGGAAAGATTTTGAGTTTTTGCAGTGTACAGAAATATCAAACACAACCTGCACTTCCACAGTTTGCACCACCAGGCTGAAAACAAAGCTGCTGCTGCTGCTGTTGTAGTGCTGTAACTAACATTTAGAGATTCCTTTGGGTTTCCTGCTCATTACAAGCTAATTCAATGTAGAATTTAAAACTCCTCTGCTCTCACAAATACAAAGTAAAGTCAGGAAGACGGAGGGTTGGGATCATGAGGCTCAGATACGATCAATAGAAGCTTCTTACAGTAAAAAAATATGCAGAAACCAAAGCAAAGCTGCAGCGACAGAGACAAAGCTGCTCCTCCACGGCTACTGAGTCAAAACTGCTGCCGACGGTAAAATAAATCAGTCTGACTGCAACACTGCTGCTGACACCACACTAAGACAGAGAGAGAGGATGACAACATGAATTCATCACGTAGAATAAGACAACAGAGGAGGAGGAGGAGGATGATGATGGAGGCAGCAGGAGAGCAGACGGGCAGAGGGAGGGAGACGGTTGAAGTCCATATGGACCAAACACATGTGAGCTGCATGAAGCTGATGAACTGGTCACGGACAATCTGAGTCAGGAGCCAGAAACAAAACCTGCCATTGGTGCATCTCACCCTCCTGCTCATATATATACATAGACACATACATACTATATATATATTTATATGTTGGCACAGCAGAACGATAGAATTTGTAATTTATGTGACATCCAAGAGGTGGAGAATGAAATTCATTTTGTGTTCTACTGTCCTTTCTATGACGCTATAAGACAAAAATTGTTCAGTAAAGTAGATCCAAATAACGAATTTGTGTGGTTAGACGATGCTGAGAAGCTAACACTGCAAAAACTCAAAATCTTTCCAAGAATATTTGTCATATTTCTTGTCAAAATGTCTCTTTCTACTCAAAACTAATCTCTTTCCACTTAAAATAAGAACCATCATCTAAAAATTAACTTGTTTTTAGATGTTTTCACTTCTTCCAAACAAATTTTCACTTAAAATAAGTAGAAAAAAATCTGCCAGTGAAAGCATTTTTTTTGTGCTTGTAATAAGAAAGAAAAACTTGCTCCACTATCAGATTTTTCTATTTATTTCAAGTAAAAATCTGCTTGAAAGAAGTAAAAAGTGTCTAAAAACAAGCTACTTTTTAATGTGATTTTATGTATAATGAGATTTGTTTTGACTAGAAATGAGACAAATATTCTTGGTAAGATTTTGCAGTGAAAACATCTTTTTCAGTTGAATATATTTGCATTTTCTTTATTTCTTGAAAAGGCTTGGGCAATGAGACAAAGAGCGATATGTAGCTGAGTACTGAAAGTAATCTGAAGTTGTTTATTTATGTATCACATCTGTGTGGCAGGTAACACCAACAGGAAGGACTGTCTAGTCTTTGTTTTTCTGGTATTTGTCATTAAATGTGTCTTGTAATCCCATATGGGATGGAACACAGTGGTGGCATGACACGAAAAAAAAAAAAATCATTCATTCATTAATATACAGGTTGCGTATAACGATGCATTAAGAATCCTACTTAAAAGACCTTGATGGCTGAGTGCAAGTGAAATGTTTGTAAATGCACCTTTAACGCTGTAGCCTACTCAGAAACCTGATGTATAGATTTATGTGTCGGCTTGATGCCTCAGAAAACCAGATAATTAACAGTTTGATCCACATTCACTGTAGTTCCACTGATATCAATCTCTGTTCTGGAGACACTGCTACAGTCGTCTCTTTTTAACTTGATATCGATGTAAATCCCTATTTCTATGTTTTAGCTTTATTCTCTTTTATTGTTTGTGTTGTGAGTCTGTTGCTGTGTTTGTCTCGCTGTGGACCCTGAGTCTGAAATAAAGATATATACAGTACATAATACTGTACATACAGTACATTCGTCTCTATGGACGTATACCAAACACAGGTGTGATTCATGTTTGGTTACTCATGAGTCTGAATGTAAACACAACCAAACGTTGGAGCAGCTGCCGGGGGCTTCTGTTCTGACTCAGGAACAAGCTGCAAAAAAGATAGAAAAATCAGCTGGTTTCCATGGTGATTGCTTCATCCCCCCTACCCCCTCCTCCTCCAGACTGATGCCCCGGCTCCTGCTAATGTTAACTGATGCCGTGGCAACACAAAGAGCAACTTACCCCCCGACACCAGAAACAGGAAATGAAGCTTTGACGCGTTTGATTTCTAAAATAAAAACCACACGTCTGGATGTTTGGTGGAAGATGAAAGAGAGAGAGAGAGAAACGACCTCTGATCCGACTCTTCCTCCTTCACTCTTCATGGTCTAAACCTGCTCTTCTTTTTCTGCATCTGTGTTCTCCACATGTTCCTCCAGATGTGTCTGGATGGATGCAGCTGTTTCAGGCCTGTTGGTCTGGAGAAGTACAGGAGGAAACCATCCACATGAGATAAATCAATAATCCATGAATCTATCAGCTGATCTTCACGGATCAGAAGACGACTGGGACAGATGAAGAAGCATCAGAGGAAAGTTAAAAGAATAGATCACCCAAAATTCAAATTTCACTCATTATCTCCTCCCCCTCATGTGGACTAAGGGCTGGGAGAAGTTTCAGAGTCCTCCGTGGCTTCTCTGAGTTACAGGGGGTCTCGGCATAGCACTGCATGTCCATATAAGGGTTGCAAATGGATACCAACTGTCTTCGTAACAAAAAGACTCACCAAAAAACATCCAAATACCTCCATGCTGCTCGTATGTAATGTCCGTCTTGTATTGAAGCCCCGAAATGCGAAATTGTTCAGAAAAAATTTGCAAACTTGTTTGTAGCGGAAGCTCCTCTTCCCGGTTCGTCAAATTTGGATGAACCAGGGTCTGTTCTCTTCCCAGTTCGTCCAAATTTGACTAACCAGGAAGAGGAGCTTTGAGAAGCTTCCACTACAAAACAAGCTTGAAATATCGGGACAATTTCGCATTTCGGGGCTTCAATACAATATACAGACATTACATACGAGCAGCATGGAGGTATTTGGATGTTTTTTGGTGTGTCTTTTTGTTACGAAGACAGTTGGTATCCATTTGCAACCGTTATATGGACATGCACTGCTACGCCGAGACCCCCTGTAACTCAGAGAAGCCACGGAGGACTCTGAAACTTCTCCCAGCCCTTAGTCCACATGAGGCTGAGTAGATAATGAGAAAAATGAAATTTCAATTTTGAGTGAACTATCCCTTTACTGTAACAACAACATCCTGTGATGAAGAATTTTGAGCGCAGAGAGGAGATCTAGCTCATGTCAGGGAGGTGTTCTGGTCTCAATGAACCAAGAAGAACCTGCCAGAGATTTAAATAACCACTTCACAGATCTGTGTGGAGACAAAGCCGACCTCCAAGTCCCTGAAAAACTGGGGAACCAATCACAAACAGCTTTTTAACCTCGACAGCTTTTGTTCACCTGCAACCTTGGCTGTCCTGTCCTTTCATTTCTGAGAAACTGCAAACATCAGCATTACATGTTCCATCACTCTGACGCGTCATCTGGTTCTCTGCTCTGATTGGTTAGAGGTCCATCCAATGGCGTACAGGGACGTTTTAATCCACCTCTGTGGGTCATTCACCTTCACCAGAACAAGACTCAGTGTCAGACGAGACAGAGAAGCTGTGTGGTGTTAGCCAGGCTCCCAGTGTCCCCAATTAAAGGGATAGTTCAACATTTTGGCAAATTGGCCCATTGCCATAATCCCTATAGTCATAGCAGTAGGTTCGTTACCTTTAATTGTCGGTGCAAGCTATTTTTAGAACGGTGGAGCAGAGCCGTGAGCTGCTCAGAGCTACGCTACGGAGGCTCATTATGGGATTTCTTGGTTTCCCTCATCAAACTCATCAAATACACAACCCAACAACTCCACAACGCTCTGGTGGACAAGTTGTGAGCTGCACATTCACCACGCTATGAGATAATAACACAACGTTACCACACAGAGTTGTTTTAGAGGGAAATGCAGAGACTGATGATGAAAAACTGTCCCTGAAGGCAACGCGCATCAGCGATTTTGGATGAATTTCCCTCTAAAACAACTCTGTGTGGTAACGTTGTGTTATTATCTCATAGCGTGGTGAATGTGCAGCTCACAACTTGTCCACCAGAGCGTTGTGGAGTTGTTGGATTGTGTATTTGATGAGTTTGATGAGTGTGAAACGAAGAAATCCCATAAGCCTCCGTAGCGTAGCTCTGAGCAGCTCACGGCTCTGCTCCACCGTTCTAAAAACAGCTTGCACCGACAATTAAAGTAACAAACCTACTGCTACGACTATAGGGATTATGGCAATGGGCCAATTTGCCAAAATGTTGAACTATCCCTTTGAGTGTTGGGTTTAGTAAACGCTGGCGTGTGCCAAACAACTGACCCGGGGAAAACTCGACATTGAAGACGAGGGGCTGGTGAAGGTGGAGGTGCTTTCTCTGCTCTTATTTATGGCCGATGTGACGTTCATGCAGGATTACATAACTCCCCCATCTCTCTCTCTGTCACCCTGAACAAACACCCCCAGAGTCACCTCTCCTCTCCTCTCCTCTCCTCTCCTCTCCTCTCCTCTCCTCTCCTCACCTCTCCTCTCCTCTCCTCTCCTCTCCTCTCCTCATCTCTCCTCATCTCTCCTCTCCTCTCTCTCCTCTCCTCTCCTCTGTCCCAGTCAACAACTCCATCAGCACCACTTCCTGCTCAGGAACGCGACACCTTCCTCCTTCTTCCTCCTTCGTCTCTGAAGACAATGTGATCTCCTCCACCGTGGGTATGAATGAAAACATCGGACCCGACTCACAGAGGATTTGGAGGATTATACAGCTACAGCTACAACAGTGTTCACATGATGGCGTGGGACGGAGAGGAAGGAGGATCTGGTATCATCAGCAGGCGGCCCACGTCGTCGTCGTGTAACCTCATTACAACAGGAAGCGACTAAACCACCAAACACAACACAACACGACACTTCTCCCCTGAGCGGACGCATTATCTCTGCTCAGCAACCGTCTACACATAAGAGAAGAAGGAGAAGAGTTGTGTGGATCGGCCGCGTCGACACTTCTGCTTGTCGACTTGATATTTCCTGCCGTGCTGTGATACACACACACACACTCACACACACTTCAGCCTGCTGAGGCCCCCGAGGGCCACGAATAAAGATATTTACACAGGGAGTGTAGCTCCGTGTTTGAGGAGCGGCTCTGTCCACACTGATACAGACTCAACATGACATTATTATTAGTGTCAATACACTTTCTCTCCTTCTTTCTCCTTTTCTGCCTTCTTTTTGCTTCTTTTTTTTCTCTTTCTCAGGTTTTTTCTATCCCTGTTTCTCCTCCTTGCTTTTTTCTTTCTCCATCCCTCCAGGTTTCCTTCCTTTTACTCACTCTCCCTCTCTTCCTTTCCCTTTGTTACCATCACATTCCTTCTTTTACGGTGGCCCTGAGGTGCAAATCACAACAGCAAAAGAGAAAACACAATGACAAATTACTTCTCTTTTGCCGTTGTGTTTTCTGTTTTGAGTAATTTGTCGTTGTGTTTTCTCTTTTGCTGTCTCCTTTCCATCTTTCCTGTGTCTTTTTTTGTCTTATCTCTCCCTATCATCTTCCTTTTTCTTCTCCACAGTTGGAGCCACACTGTAGTTTTTCCCTCATTCAGTCACATTCATGCTGAATGAAAACCTGCACTAACCTACCAGCAGTAGGCCTTTGTATTACTTTATTATTATAGCTACGTAACACTTTATAATAAGTACACATTAAGCATTAGTTAAGCATTAAATACTGAATTCATCCTTTATAACACATGAATACTCATCAGTATGTAGTTTATAACACAGTTAAACATGTTTTACTCATCATTGATAAGCACTAACTTTATAAATGCTTCGTAGTGCAACACACAATGCAGATGCACTTTATGTAGTTTGCTAATATTCCCTATAATATGCATGTTGTGATGTGATGTGATCTTGCATTTTAAAGCTTGAGCCTTTAATTGCGTTATACCTGGTGTAATGACAATAAAAATTCAGATTTTGATACTTTTTCTTTCCAAACTCAACATTAATATTTAATTATGTTTTATTTCCTGTGTGATCATTAAGTTTCCTCTCTCACTCTATTAAAACTTTATGATCCATGACGATAAAAACCTCCAGTCGTCGCTCCATCAACTCACACACTCTTTACACTTCTCAGTTAAACAAGTGTGAGAGCCCACAGTGGGCCGAGTGTGCGTTTAAGTGTGTGTGATGTTTAAGTGTGTGTGTGATGTTTAAGTGTGTGTGTGTGTGTGTGTGTGTGTTGAAGGTCAGCAGACTCTGCTGCAGCTCCTCTCCTCCCACTGAACTCCCATCTCAACAAACATGAATGTCACGGCTTTGTTTGCCTTCGTCTTGTCTGCTCCTCTCTGTGTCCTGTCCGTGTACGACAACGCCGCCGCCCCAGTGCATCATGGGATTTCGTCACATCTGTAATATGTGTGGTGGGCCTGTTGCACTGGAAAAATCTCAGTTCTTGTTCTCCTTTCTCTCGCTCTGTGTGTGTGTGAGTGGGGATGAACAGCGGTTGTTGTTGTTGTGGTTGTCCGTAGGTTTGTGTGTTGTCGGAGGAGAAACCTGCTGTGAGGAGTTAATCTGAGGGAAAACAGCAGCAGCCGAGTGGAGCAGAGAGGATGAAAACAAACATGACACGTGGAGGTGAATATTCATGTTGGTTTCTCTGCAGGACGTCGTTAACGACCTGACGGAGCCACGATGCTCAGTTTGGACTGAGGAGAATTAATGAAGTTATTATCATTATCATTATTATTATTATGAGGGTTCACACTGTCACACTGCTAATGAGGCAAGTGCATTTTAAAGGGATAGTTCAACATTTTGGCAAATTGGCCAAACGTTACCAGACAGAGTTGTTTTAGAGGGAAATTCATGCAAAACCGCTGATGCGCGTTCCCCTCGGGGACAGTTTTTCATCAAGCAGTCTCTGTATTTCCCTCTAAAACAACTCTGTAAAACAACTCTCCGTAGCGTAGCTCTGAGCAGCTCGCGGCTCTGCTCCACTGTTCTAAAAATAGCTTGCACCAACAATTAAAGGTAACAAACCTACTGCTATGACTAAAGGGAAGTGCTCTACGCTCATTTATAAATAGATAGATTTATTGTCATTGCATATAAAAACACAACGAGCTATGATCTATCATTGTGGATAAAGTGATTATTGATCACAGACTTAATAAGGAACTCCTTCTTTCTTGGGTTTTTACATGTAATACAGTAAATTCCTCATAATTACATTGAGATATTGGGATGATAAATCTCCTAATCTGAGAATATAACTCAATATAATGAATCTGAGACTTGTTGTAAATGATTATTAGTCCAAATAATCCTCCAATGTGTCAATATGATTAATATATTGATCAATATGTTGTGTCCCATGATTTCAAACCTGTTGGATTTGAATATTATCCAGAGTACGACAGATGTGATGAACGTAGTGAATCTAAAACATTGAGTTTTTTTCCCATTCATCACACACACGTGCTGCTGCTCTTTAATAAATCCTCAGCGAGCAGCTCCAGTCGTGTCGTGTGTCGTGCTCTTAACTCCAGAGAATCATTTAGTGTTGAACTCTTATCGGCCTCGTGCTGAACAGAGCAGCAGCAGCAGCAGAGGATTATGGGTCGTCGCTCCGCTGCAGCTCACGTGTAGCTGAGCTCCACCGCCGAGGCCACCGAGCCGTGAACAAACAACAAACAAGCCTTTATGTAGATGTGGAGCCAGGTCCTGTTAACATGGAGGGAAACATCTGACTGCTGAGTGCAGGAAGGTGGAGACACACACACACACTGAGGAGCATGAGAGCAGAGCGTGGACACTTCCTGCTCTCTGTTGTCTAATCTGGATGAATCACGGCGCTCGTTCAGACTCAGACTCAGTGGAGCAGAGAAAACACAAACTATCACACACAGTCACACACACCTCCGACTGCAGCTCTGCTCCTTTCCTCCGACTACCTCCTTAATCTCTGACTTCCTCCTCCACTTCCCAACGGCCGCCGCAGCCGCTCCCTGTTTGCTGCTTCAACACTGACTTTCAAATTTGTTTTATCTCCTCCTCCTCCTCCGAGAAGCTGCTGGAGCAGAAAGGAAATCTCTTCTCCCCGCTGGCGATGCTGCACACACTCAGATGTGACATCGCATCACAGATGTCATGCAGAGGCTGTTACACAACACACACACCTCACTATAACACACACACAGGTAACACACACACATCCATGCTGCAGATACACAGTGGTGTTCGACGTCCATGTGCAGTAAATTAAACAAAAAGGGATAGTTCAACATTTTGGCAAATTGTCCCATTGTCATAATCCCTATAGTCATAGCAGTAGGTTCATTACCTTTATTTGTCGGTGCAAGCTGTTTTTAGAACGGCGGAGCAGAGCCGTGAGCTGCTCAGAGCTACGCTACGGAGGCTCATTATGGGATTTCTTGGTTTTTCCCTCATCAAACTCATCAAATACACAATCCAACAACTCCACAACGCTCTGGTGGACAAGTTGTGACCTGCACATTCACCACGCTATGAGATGATAACACAACGTTACCAGACAGAGTTGTTTCAGAGGGAAATACAGAGACAGTTGATGAAAAACTGTCCCTGAAGGCAACGTGCATCAGTGGTTTTGCATGAATTTCCCTCTAAAACAACTCTGTGTGGTAACGTTGTGTTATTATCTCATAGTATGGTGAATGTGCAGGTCACAACTTGTCCACCAGAGCGTTGTGGAGTTGTTGGATTGTGTATTTGATGAGTTTGATGAGGGAAACCAAGAAATCCCATAATGAGCCTCCGTAGCGTAGCTCTGAGCAGCTCACGGCTCTGCTCCACCGTTCTAAAAACAGCTTGCACCGACAATTAAAGGTAACGAACCTACTGCTATGACTATAGGGATTACGGCCTTCTATGCATTTTTATCATCTCATCACCACAGAGCTTTGTGTTTTTATGGAGCAGGAAACAGATCCGCTGCATAAAATAAAGATTTAGCAGCTCTTCAGTGAGTGGACGACTGATGTGTGGAGGATGAAGCAGAGATGAGGGAAAGTAAATAGAAGAAAGAGAACACAGCGGGATGTGGAGCAGCGTCGCAGCAGGAGGGTTCAGACTTCACAATGTGGCCCAGCGCTGATGAAACAAACAGAAACAAATGTAAACATCTGACAGGAAGTAGAAACACTCTCACTGAATCAACTCAGAGCGTTTGTCTTGCTTTTTTTTTTTTTTAACTTTCCATCGATCGTCACTGCAGATGTTCAGGGAGAATAAAAAAAAACAAGTGACTTTTACTTAATTCTGACCCCAGAACAGTTTGTGTTCGGATGTGGTGGCATTTTTTTAAATATTTTTCCGCTCCTAATTTCAATTCTCTCTCTACATTTGCATAAAAGCAGCTTTTAACTAATCAAGTGCCTTCACGTTAAGAGGCTGCTGTCTCTGCTCTGACGTGACGATGTCTCATCATCACACTGGCCCCCCTGTTGTGCACCTACTTATTATTTTTTATTTTTTGGGAAAGCGCTGTTGCCACGGAAACGCTTTTTTAAAGAAAATGTATATCATTCAGCTCTGAAGCGGCTCGACGGTCGACAGTTGACACCGGGAACGTTATTATGTTGTTTGAAGAGGTTTTCAGCAGGAAACAGCAGCCGGAGTCGGAGCTGCAAGGAAGACTGAGGCTGATGATGATGATGATGATGATGATGATGAAGGTCTGTACTGAGGAAGAGGAGGATGGTCTCTGAGGAACATATGACATGCACATACTGTATGTGGAGCTCATGAATGCATAAGTACAAACAGCATAAAACACTATAGAAGACTTCATACATGGTGTTTCCTTTCATGCATCAGGACTAATTGGTTTCTTATATAACCACCAGTTTGTGTAACCGGCTCGAACTGAACTGGGCCGAGTGACGACAGAGAGCAGCACAGACCTCTGACGGAGAACTGGAGAGCTGCACTAGTCTATAGTCTCTCTCTCTCTCTCTGTGTGTTAAACCCTCTGAGGGTCGGATGATGAAGTGAGAGGAGCTGCAGCTCTGTGCAGACATTCATCACCTCTCAGCTCCTGTTTTGGTTTCAGCTGCAGCTTCATCATCCGGTTTAAAGGACAATTCCAGGCGAATTCAACTCGGGACTGTATGTTCCTAACATTTTAGGTCTAAAAGAAGGAATCTGAAGGTTTTTGTTCCTGTTTTGCGGTAGTTGTGTCTGTCCCCGCATCGCCACGGCAGCAATGAATGGGAGCGGATTGAAGTTCTGCTGCTTAGGCTGTTTACATCCCTCAAAGCCACAGACAGCGTCAGATGGAGACTCAAACATGCACCCAGAAGTTTATTTACTTCAAGCAAGCCGACATGTTTGTAAAACTCGATCTAATTCAAAGTCTCGCGCGAGACCCAGTTGCAGTCCACGGTGTGTTCATGTGCAGTGGGAAAGCTCCCGTTTGTGTCATAAACACAGGAATATCAACTCTTGACTTGCTTCAAGTAGCCTAAACAAACTTCTGGGTGCATGTTTGAGTCGCCATCTGATGCTGTTTGTGGCTTTGAGGGATGGAAACAGCCTAAGCAGCAGAACTTCAATCCGCTCCCATTCATCGCTGCCGTGGCGATGCGGGGACAGACACAACTACCGCAAAACAGGAGCAATTAAACTGAAAATCTTCAGATTCCTTCTTTTAGACCTAAAATGTTAGGAACATACAGCCCCGAGTTGAATTTGCCCGGAATTGTCCTTTAAGACTCAGCTGCTCACGGAGGCTGGAGAACTACATGAGCTGCACACACACACACACACACACACAAAGATGCCAGAACCAGAAACTGGAGCAAATGCTGTCACACACACACTGACGGTCACAAGCTGAGTCACATTTAAACGTGTGCAGTAAATGCATGAGGATGTAACACACACACACACACACACACACACACACACACACACACACAGACACACACACCTCTGCTCCTCATCATCACATGAAGGACTTCTCTCTCTCTCTCTCTCTCTGCAGCAGCTTCACGTGCAGCGTCGACTCGCTCACGTGTAAATTATAATGTAGCTGTCTGAGCGGGCGAGCGAGCATCACATACACAGAGACACAGAGAGAGAGAGAGAGAGAGAGAGAGAGAGAGAGAGAGAGAGAGAGAGAGAGAGACCTTGATCAGTCAAAAGACTCTGAAGTTCTGAATCAACCTGGAATGAATCAGTGACTCGGTGGGAAGCGTTGCCATGGAGACGGCTGTTATAGGCGCTGAGTGACGTACAGTAGGAACATGCATGATGCTCCATGTTCCTCTAACATGTTCCCTCACACACACACACACACACACACACACACACACTGAGCTCTCAGCTGCTTCACACTTCTGTTGTTGTCTTTCTGTTTTATTTCACCCTGGGTTTTGCCTCTCAGGTGCAGCTGTCCCGTCTGCAGCCTGACGGACCTGTAGACACGACTCAGGGCTCAACACAAACACATCCACCACCTCTCTCTGTGACGTCTTAAAAGGTAAAATAATAAAACTTGGAGGCTACCGATTAACATCAATAACACAAAAGCAGGAAAATGGTTCTCAGCTCGTTTGTTTTTACTGAGATCAGAATAAACACAAAGGAAGAAAAACAAAGAAGCTGCATCTACAATATTTACTTTAGAGTGAATTAAACTATGAGACCTGAGACTTTCACTAAGGCTACGTTAACATGGAAACCATCTGAACAGAAAATGCAAAAGTGACGTTGCATTCTCACTTTCTATTTCGCGTTTCGACAAGCGTTTTTGGGGTGGAAATCTGCGTGCATACGGTGACGCAAAAGTCTGTAGAATCTGACATGTTTGTTGTTATCTTCCTGTGCTGGTGCATGACTGTGATCATGAAAACGCAGAGCAGACTTTTGAGTTTTCACCTTTAACAAAAGGCACATCTGATGAAATATTTTGCCGTTTTCATCTGCAAGCGTTGTCGTGTAAACAGGGCCTAAATAAACATCTGCACACACAGAAACCAGCAGGAATTTCCCTTATGGGACAATAAAGGCATTCTATTCTATTCTATTCAGGAAGACCTAAAGGACCAGGTTAATCATGTGGCTGGTGTCAGTTTGCAGGTTTTCTGACAGATGTGAGCAGATGTTTGGATGTCAGAGGACACGTGTGGATCAGCGGTCGATGTCGTGGTGATAAAACCTCTTCCTGTTCCTGCTCCTGCATGAATCTACCTGAGCAGCGTCAGCTCCGCCCACTTCTTTCACTACCGAGCTGATTTCCTCTTCCTGTGCAGACACTATTTATTCTTCCTCCTCCTCCTCCTCCTCCTCCTCTCTCTCTCTGCAGGGAGGGTCTGAACCAATCTCCCTGGTTCTCAGCCAGACCAGAGTGTGGCCGACAATGAATCCCTCTAAATCACAGGCTTAACGGCCGGCTGTGATTCTGCAGAGCCTGGGAGGGCCGGAGCTCAGAGAGAGACGGAGATGGAGAGAGAGACACATGCAGGATGAAAACCAAGACCAGGAAAGAGAGAGAGAACTGTAGAATGAATCTCCTTGTTGTTTACAAATACCTCCTGGTAGAAAACCAGCATGAGAACAATGGTGACGGACGAGAGTTTCGCTATATCTCATTTTTCATGTCACTATATCGCTGTTAAGACTAATCTGATGTTTGTAAAGTCTATAAAACCAATGATTGGACAAACGTTACTATTTCTGTGCGCACGTTTTTGTAACTAGTCATGGTTATCGTAAATTGGCAGCGCTAACCGTTAACGTTAAGTTAGGTTACCTGTTTAACTTTAATAACTCAGTGACTCAATAAACGGTACATGAAAAAATATTTTCTCCAGCAGATATCTGAGTTCCAACATGACTGAGCTAACTGGAGTAGTTTCATGTCGTGTCCCACAACGGGAGGGTTTTAACAGCTGATGTCCTGGTGTTAGCTTAGCTACCACCGCTGTCCCTGCAGCCACTGATGCTTTCTAGACACTGTGATTCCCCCAAACTGAATAAATACCACACATAGCAACACAAAACACACACACAGAGAAATAATAATGTTTCTTCAATCATTTCAGATTTGTCTAAACGGTGACAGGGCATGAAAAACATGATATAGCCTATACTTAAAATCTCGTTCGTTACTACTGTTCTTCAAATTACTTGCTGGTTTTCTACCCGGAAGTCGTTGTAAACAACAAGGAGATTCGTTCTACAGACGACAGAGGAGGAAGAGAGTGAAGGAGGGAAATGGAAACGTTTCTGCTGTGTATCGATCTGCAGTCAGTCAGTCAGTGTTGCTCCGGTCTAACGATCAGCCTCTTCTCTGCTTGTGCAAACAGACTAAAGATGATAACTGGCCGTCTCTCTAACACTGTATCACTCCATAGAAAATCAATGGGTCGTCGTTAATGCCTCAGCTGAGACGTTTAGGGAACCGGGAAATGACATTATACTCTGCTAGAACGGAGCTCACGGTTATGAGAGGAAAATGTTTGTTTTTGTTTCATTTTCTATAAAAGGGTTTAAGTGTGAGTGAAGATGATGGACCTGTCAGAGAGGATTTTATTCTCTGAGGTGCAGGAGAGAGAGAGAGATGGTATAAAGGGAGAAGGGGGGGAGAGAGGGGGATTTGATTAATGGCGAGCTGAGATTTTAATTCCTGCTCTTGTGGGAGGTGATGACACAGGAGTATTACAGCACTGAGTCAGGTCGGCCTCATGCAGGACACTAAGCTCTCTGTCACTGGAGATGTTACTTTACATTTTGCAGGATATTAAGAAATAATTCAAGCCTTAAAGGAATAGTTCACCAAAAAATGAAATTCAGTCATTATTGACTCACTCACCCTCATGCTGATGAAGTAGTTTTTTATTCCTCAGTGCATCTGGAGACCCGGGAGACCGGTTCCTAGTCCAACCAAATCTTTATTTGAGACTAATAGAGCCGGACACAAAAACGTCCATAAAACTACACAAAAACCATTTAATATTCCTCCACACTGCTCGTCCACTGCAATCCAAGTGTCCTGAAGGGAGATAGTCCAGAGTTTACTGGAAACAACCTCATTTAGGCAAGTCCAGTGCGAGAGCGTGCACCGGGTAATTCAATCCAGGACTGTTTAGGCTGTAAAAATGTCCTAAATGAGGTAGTTTCCAGTAAACTCTGGACTATCTCCCTTCAGGACACTTGGATTGCAGTGGACGAGCAGTGTGGAGGAATATTAAATGGTTTTTGTGTAGTTTTATGGACGTTTTTGTGTCGGGCCCTATTACTCTCATATACTGTAAAGTTTTGGTTGGACTAAGAACCAGCCTCCCGGGTCTCCAGATGCACTCCAGATGCAACTATTCCTTTATTTGGAGTCTGTGTGTGTGTGTGTATGATTTACAGGTAAAGTCCACAGGGTGTTTTCATGTATAAACATTTATAAAGTTAAGGTAATTCATCACAGTGCTGCTTCCATAAATTAGCCTGGTGTATTGATTTTCTATATCATCCACAGCAGCGCCTCAGTGGACCCAGAGCAGCAGAGAACTACTCACCCATTCATCATCATCTTCATCATCATCGTATCACACACACCTCAGTTGTGATCTTCATATTCAGCATTTACAGCTTTAACTCGCTGCAGCAGAGTTAAACACACAGCGTATACCGCCACCGCCCACGTGGAACCAACACAGGTGCTGCTGCATGATGGGAAATATCTCACTACTCCCTCCTCTGTCTCAGCAGTCAGGCTCAGACAGACGACTAACTAAATAAATACCCATAAGGCCACGCTGCGTATACACGACTGATAGAGACAGAGGCGGCCCAGAGGAGATCGAACCAGGTGATCGCTGTCAGACTCCATCGTCCAGCCCGTTACTCACTCAGGCCTGAAACTCCTAGTGAAGCTGGAAAAACTTAAACCAAGGTCGGTAAAAAAAAACACACACAGGTTCAATTCCTGGTGGAGATAAAAGGGATAGTTCAATATTTTGGCAAGCTATTTTTAGAACGGCGGAGCAGAGCCGTGAGCTGCTCAGAGCTACGCTACGGAGGCTCATGGGATTTCTTGGTTTCCCTCATCAAACTCATCAAATACACAATCCAACAACTCCACAACGCTCTGGTGGACAAGTTGTGACCTGCACATTCACCACGCTATGAGATAATTAATATGTAACATTACGACACATGAAGCAAATACTCTGAACTACTTTGTGCTTTTGAAATCCCTCCGCCCAGCAGCCATGTCTGGAATGTAGTTCCGGCTGCATTTGCCTCTAAAACAACTCTGTCTCTAATGTTACATGATTTTCTCATAGCGTGGTGAATGTGCAGGTCACAACTTGTTGTTGGATTGTGTATTTGATGAGTTTGATGAGGGGAAAGTGAAAGTACCGTGCGCCTCTGTTGCGTTTGCTGAGCAGCTCACGGCTCTGCTCCGCCGATCTCAAAAGAACATGCACCGATAATTAAAGGTAATGAACCTACTGCTATGACTATAGGGGAACATTTTGTTCCAGATGGAACGACTCTCATGTTGAAGATCCAGAGAAGAAAAGACACTGAAACCAAAGGAAACAGGTCGAAGTGTAAACCCCAAACCTCCAATCAAACATCATCATAGATCCAAATCAAAAACCGCTGACTTCAACAAATATTAACAAACTTCAACAAACATTAACAAATGTACGTTTATCCAACAACTGGTCAAAGTTGCTCCGGTGAGACAATCTGTGTTTTTTCTTTTCCAACTGAACTTTTAATTAAGTCTCAGTCTAGCGGCGGCACAGAAACTCCCTGGCTGCAAACAAGTGGATTAAACCGAATCCCACTTCACTTACAGCCTGTCGGCCATCGC
>NC_139913.1:3505000-3682500 GCF_905171665.1 Trachurus trachurus
CTGTAGCAGGCAGCAGAGAGATGGGGCAGCTCCTGTATGGGGAGCGTGGCTCTGACTTAACTCCTGTCTGATTTAATTAATTTAATAATTTTCAATTATCAACAATTTTTAATTTAATTTAAACCTGAACAGTGGAGTGATAATGTCTGTAAAAAGTCCCAGTGCTGTTGTACTCTATATCAGCACTCATGGAATGTCTCTTGTCTAATCAAATTACTTTACATTACATTACATAACATTACAAACTGTTGTATAAATATTAGGGGTGTGCATTGGCACTGCCCTCACGATTCAATTCGATTACGATTCACCAGGTCACGATTCGATTCGATGATGCATTGCAATGCATCAAAATTCTACTGCACACAACACGGCAAATTTTTCATCAGTCATGAGATATTGAACAACAGATTTTATCGGCTGCTCACTCATCACTCTATAGTGAAAATAAAATTGAATGGTACACGGTATTGGATATGGCATTTTCAAACCTGAAAAAGAAAACATAAATCACTTCGAGGGCTGCCCCCAAAATTCGACCAAGCACTGGTCGACCAAAAAATCATTAGCAGACCAAAATTTCATTGGCCGATTGGTCGCAGGAAAAAACAAACAAACCTTTGGAGCCGTGTCTTGTCAAAATTAAGTCAAAATCAATATGACTGAACTATATGAAAGACTATGGGGCTTTTGTTTTGAAGGGGCCAGATACAGGAAGTCGTGACACTTTTTTGTTGTTTTTTTACACGGCAAGGCAGGTCTCTCTCTCTTTTTTTTATTTTTGTCAAAAGCGCTGTTTTAACCATTAGCGGGTGCTGCTGTGCCCCGGTCGCGTCCACAGCGCTCACCGGCGGTGAGTGTCACGGAGCAGATCCACGATCGTCCCTGCTGCATCAGACACCCCCCAGCCTGAGCTCAGTCACTCACCCTCCTCTACTGTGTTTATTGGTGATAAACGGGCATAGCCTACTGCCTGTAGTAACGGCAAAACCCGACCGGCTTGTTGAATCTTGGACCCAACACGGCCGGACTCATGAGCATTAATTAATTAATTCTCAACCTGACCGCGTTTTTTTTTTTTTAAAGGAAAAAGAAAGACAGAGGCAACACTGCTACTGCTGGTGCTGCCGCTTAGCATGTAGCTACAGGCTGCGCATGTCGTTGCTCCGGAAATGCCCCCGGAGGTAATTGAAACTTCACAACTTTATTTGAGGCCAGAAAATAAACGGTGACACAATCGATTATGGCACGTTGCCGCATCGATGCTGAATCGTGCATGTCCCGCATTGCAGTGCATCGTCGAATCGATTATTGTTGACACCCCTAATAAATATATATAATACCAGTTTTATTTATCTGAAACTGTTATTAGTCATTGCTGTTTTTATATGTTCATCATTACATCTGCAATGTTTAATTTTTGAAGGAAAATAAATATTTAAATCAGAAATAACCTTCTGATATCTTCAAATCTCACTTGCATGATGGAATTGACAAAAATAGTGACTTGAGTCATATTGTGATATATTTATAGATATCGACTGAGCGGGGCAACTGGTTTATGCTCTGTCTGGTCCTCCAGCAGGGTGTCAGACCCGGCTCATTTTGGTCAATGGGAAGGGAGCCAAATGCTGATTGTTAGCGGGTCGACCCGCGTTTAAAAAAAACGCGTCGACCCCCAAATTTTAGTGGGAAACCGGCTATAATCATCAGAGGATGCTCTTTGGATCTTTTCTGGCTGTGCGTCTGACACGCTGCTCACTCCAATGGATGAATGGGACATCGGAGCCAGGAGAAACCCATTCTGAGGATTATTTACCACAACAGCCAGATACGTTGGCTGCAGCTTCAACCAACCATCTGTGGTTCACTGACAAACCCAGCAGCTGCCACAGTCCTCACTCACAGCTCCTTTAATAACAACTACACTGGAAGTTCAGACAGTTTGATGCAGCTGTTGAAGCACATTTCACCTGTCTGTGCTCAGGGGCCCATTGTCTCTTCATCCGTCCATGTTGCTGTAGTGAAAAGTCCACGACAGGAGAGGATCCAGTGAAGGTACATGAGCACCATGATGGTGAGAAACTGGGTTTTACATGATGAGTCAGACGTCAGCAGGATGACTCAGCTTCATCATGTTTGGTAAACTGCCTGTAAAGATGGTGATTAACACTCACCTGAGACATTTCAACCAGACACAGGCTGGAAGGAGACAAGAAGCTTCAGTTCTTCCTTTCAGACTGACTCTGTCCACCTGTTGTGTCTGTCCAACATCGTCAGTGCACAGAGACGATCAGACAACCTTATTCTCTAAGAACTGACTGAAACATGTTGAGGTTTGTTTAATGAAGCTGTTGTTCTCATGTCATGTGATCTAACGTGATGACTGAATGTGTCTCATCAGATCCAACAGGTCGTATCATCAGACTGGTCGTCCTGCCACTCGGTCTGCTGCTGCTGATCGCTGTCATCTGTCTCAGCCTTAAAGGAGCTGTATGTAAGAAATGTGTGGTAAGTAATCATAAATTCACCCAATATGTCACCGGAGACTAAGGAATCATGTTAATTTGAAATACTGATCTAACTGACAACAATAGTACAGCAGGAATACTCACATTTAAAAACGCAAATCATGTTTATATTTTGATTTTGTGATTTGGCTTCCACTGAGCTGCAGCTATGGCTGGGAGATTAATAGTCTTACGTACAGCTCCTTTAAGGTGCCAGACTCACCTTTGTTGACCTGAGCTCTGTCTGACATGAAGCTCTCAGCTCCTGTATGTTGAACTGAAGTCTCATGTCTGTGTGCTGCCACATCTCTCCAGGCCACCAGGGGGCAGAGTCCAGTCCAACAGGAGGCCATAGAGCTGCAGTCTTTGAACCTGGGTGTTTCCACAGCTGACGGAGGGCCAGCTGAAGAAGAAGGAGTCCAGGCTGCTGCAGAGGAGGAACTTGTCTAACATCCAGACTCGTCAGCTGCCACACACCTGTCCATCAGCTCAGTCAACGATCCAGCATCGTCCCTCAGATGTTCCCTTTAGAGTTTCACTGAGATCCTGCAGGAGGAAATCATCTGTGGTCTCATCTCTCCTCTCAGTCTCATGTGATCAACAGGTTTTTGCAGCACAGTATCTCTTGGAGAAACAACACTGATTTATTGGTTTAGAGACTGAAAGTACAGTGATGATGCTTTCAAAGGCAAAGTTATGAATCATTTTTTTCTCATCAATTAATATCAGCCAAAGTTGAGTGACGAGCAAACACTTGGATTTTGGATCATCATCTTCAGGACTGTTGGGACTTTGTGAATCTGAAGCAGAGCAGAGAGGAAATCTGTGTGAACTAGGGCTTTGACAACGAACTTCGAAATTCGAATATAATTCGAATATTAAAAAAATAACCATATTCGAACGAATATTAGGGCAGCTCTAAATATTCGAACCTGTAATAAGCATTATTTTTGGTAAATGTGTTTGCCTGAAAACGTAGTTTTCAATCCAGATTAAGGCTTTTTTCAGCCTGTTGAAGTTGTGAAACGCCAGCTCATTAGCATTGATCACCTGGGGCTCCTGTACTTACAGTATGACGTTATCACGTCGTTAACGCCTGACGCCTGTTCACACTTCTTCACTGATAAACAATGGCGGAGCAAAAGGCTGCGAGTGCGACCATAGATACTCTACAAACCACGGAGGGAAAAGTTGAAATATGTGTTTCCTCTACATTCATTTAAGAGTGGCGGGCCGTTTTTTTAATTGGTTTTAATTTAATTTAATAATTCATCCGTTCATTAATCTCCGCATAGCGCTGTTTCTTATTGGCATGCGTGCGCGCGCACACACACACACACAGAGAGAGAAGCGCGCATGCAGCATGCATGACAGTGAAAGCGAAACTTATACCCCGCTAACCCCCCCCGTCGGACAATCCGGTCGCTTAACCATAAATATTCGAATATATTCGAATATTAATATTAATAAACAAACGAAGTTCGAATATGATTTTTTGGACAAATGTCAAAGCCCTAGTGTGAACCGTCTGTCACACACAAGTCACCTGATGATTCCTGACTATATGTAAATAGTTGTATTTAGCCATTACTAACAGCTGCCCAGTTGCTTCATGCTTCACTGTCTAAAAATATAAGTATAAAAATATAAACATACAAAACAAGCATGAATGTGGAAGTCGACCGCTCACCTCTCCAGTACATTTCCTATGATGCTTCCATAGTCTCTCCGCTAAAGCTTGTTTGTGTGGCTCTTTTGTGTCCTCTGCTCTCCATGGTTTGGACCTGGTAGTGAAGGGCTGGAAAAACTTTACATTAATAAATAACAAGGAATTGAAAGAAGCAAAACAACACATCAGGCCACAACATGATAATAAAGTGATGAAATATGAGTGTAAATATGACTGCCTATTTTTCAAGTCAAAGTCACGAGGCTACAGCTGATGTACAAGCTCAATAAAGTAATAAAACATATCAACTCTCACACTGTTTATTTCATGCCTTCCTACTAAGCAATTTCCAGTCTAAAATACTTTTTTCAATTTTTCAACGTCATCTAGACATATACTTAAAATATGTTGAAATAAGGTTGAAAAAAGGTGAAATTTAGACGATTACTATTCTTTCACTTTTGAACAAAATTTAACACTTATTTGTCTAGGCTACAATAAGTGCAAATTAGTAGATCTCACCTAGATGTCTTATACACTTCTATTAGATTGGAAATTGCGCATGGCAAGGAGCGAGGGATGGCTTGTTGTAAGAAGTTAACACAGGAACGTTTACACAGCAAGGTTTATTTTACCAAATAAAGAGTGAAAACACACTCTTTTCAATTCAAATCCCCAATATGCAAAATAAAAAATTAAATTAAAATGTACCTTCACAACAATGAGCTGCTCGTATTGTTCCTCCACAGCGCTGATCTCGGTTTTTTAATGTCACTGTCCATCAAGTACAAATCCGTCCACATTCAGTTTGTAGTATATTCGTCCAAATGTATGTATGCTGATGCTACCCAGGTAGCGTGTGTACGCAGAGATTAGGATATTGCATATCTCTCTTCTTTTAACTCAGAGTGTAACCCATAATATACTAATCATTAAAGGGGACCTATTATGCTCCTTTTTGCACAAACTAAAATAGTTCCTGGGTGTCTTAAAGACATGTCTGTGACGTGCTTCGGTCAAAATACCCCAAAGATCAAACATCACAGCACTCTGTTCATCCTCTCAAAAACAGGGCTGTGCAAAACGGTCTGTTTCAGTGGCCCCTCCCTTTAAATGCAAATGAACCACTCCCTCAGCATTGCGTTACCATGACGATGTCTACTACTAGTACCTATACTGATTTGGCCAAAATGTAGTATGCAAACAAAAGCTAAATCTGCAGTAGGCAAATTGCCAGTATCTCCAGTCTGCATCTGACCAGTCTACATTGTGTAATGAAATGTGCCCATGACCTAGTCTCACCCTAACCAAAGATGGTATAGAGTAGTCTTTGCCATGTAGCGCTAAAACATGCAGGGAAGAAGCAGGAAGTAGTCCGCTTCGCTCTCCGCTGTGACACCAGCCACAGAGCAGCATGGGAGGAGGCGGGGCCGGCTGCAGGTGTGCAGAGAAATCCAAGAGAAATCCCAATCATAGCAGGGTTTAGCCTACCTCCAAATGCATTAACCTCATGATATGACACTTCCACGGCCTCTAGAACCATTATCCAACATTTTAAACATATATAAAAGTCTGAAAAGCTGGAAAAGCATAATAGGTCCCCTTTAAGCATCAGTCACCAAATGTGTTTTTAAACATTATTAAATCATTTATGTCTTTTTGTCATTCATATCTCACTTTTATCCTTTTTAATCGTTGCAACATGAACAGCAACTTATTATTTATCTTGTGAAAATCAGAAAAACCTACATGTGCACAGACAAATTATAAGCATTAGCCCCACATACAGGTAATTTAACTCTCAAACATGGCGCCCTGGGCTGTAGCCTCTGAAGCAGTAAAAATCACTGCAGACACTTAATCCAAAACACCAAAGTCGGCTTGTACTCACATAACGTATATCATTTCTGTTTGACTCTGATTGTTTTTTTTTCTCCCTATAAAACTTTAACACTGTTTAATCACAACTAATATGAAACATCTACCCATCCATTTAGCTACGTAGCATGCTAGCGGCTAATTTTCATGCTAAAGTAACAAACTCACCGGAGTTCACGGTCATTTCTCACTCCAGAAAACAAATCCTCCAGTCGAAGTGGTCTTGGTCCCTCTCAGAGCAACTTGGAACACTTTTATACTTGTACACATGGAAATAAAACTGCATTTATCCGTAAAATGTGGACAGCTTCAGCCTCCTATAGCCCCAGCAGCCATCTGTTGCCCAGCATGCAACGCACACAGCAGCACGCACATGACGCGCCATCTAGTGGTCAATTTATACAACTGCAATCATCTTGAAACCTCACATGAATTCACACACAAAAAAAGAGTAAAATTACGTAGGAGGGCTAAACAAGCCAAATACAGTATGTTAACCCAATGCTACACTTTATGGGGGTTACCGTTTTAAAATAAAGTTTTAAAGATGATCATAAAAGTGAACTACGGTAGGTATACCATTGCTGGAGAGATTAAGAACAACCCTGGGGTTGCACATTCTGGGCATTTACAGTTGTAAAATTGTAATAATCCATTCAATAGCTTGGTCTAAAAGTGGGCTGTATTTAACCCAATTATATGATGATGATATTATGTGAACTAGCCCACTTTTAGACAAAGCAGTTATATCAGGGCTAGATATGAACTAGCCTACATCTAGCTTTTACATAGTTGATTTGTCCAAAAGTGGGCTATATCCAGCCCACTTACTGCATATTGTCAATTTTACAATGTGAGCTAAATCTCACCAACATGTAGACAAAGCTATAGGGCTAGAGTGTCCAATTATAAATGGAGCAATTGGTCTAAAAGTGGACTATATCTAGCCTTGACATAGCTGTGTTGTCTAAAAGTGGGCTAACCCTCATGACCATGCAATGCCAGCTAGAAATAGCCCATTATTAGACAAAGCAGTTATATCAGGGCTAGATATAGTCCACTTATAAACCAAGCAATTGGTTGGATTAGAACAGAGTCAAATTTGTGTTTTCTGGGGTTAAGGTCACACTATCTGAATCAGCTTAATGCCACTTGTCCCTTATACAGCAGAACATACCGTAGGCCTATATGTAAGTTTTCTTCTTCTTTTCTTAAATACACTATGATTTTATCCAGATATTTATCCCCAAACATATGATAAAACAACATGGCTTAAATAATAGAAATTTTATATTATCGGATTGGATAGAATGGTCAATTTTATTGATGTAAACACAAAACTTATACATATCATTTTTATAATAATATGTTATAATAAATGTTTGATGAGTAAAGAGACTCTGATATTATTGAGCAGACTCCACACCTGAGCTGCAGGTGCACAGCAACACAGACATCCTGTGATCATCCTCAGTGTGGTGATTAAAGCAAACACCTCTGGCGGATTTATGAAAAATAAACAAATTTATTCATTTACATTGTGGTCACTGTCCATCGTCTCAGTCACGCCTCCCATCACATCCTCGGACCGGCTGTCACGGAGCATGCAGCTTGTGTTTAAGGCGAGTTCACGTGAGTTCATCGACCCACGGACGAAATTCTGGTTTGTCTGTTCTGTGATGAGGTGAGTGTGACCTTACTTGTGCTGCTCGTGACCTTTGTGAGTCCTCCAAATACACTTAACTATTTTTAGTGGAACAACTTTCTCTCCAAGCTGCCAACCCACTCCCTGTGGAGTTCACAAAGTCTTTTAAATTCCTTCTTTAAGCTTTTCTTTTTGTTAAAACATTTAGAAACATTATGTAATTATCATTCTATTGTTTTTCACTTCCTCTGTGTTAATGTCTTTACTCTCATTTCAGTAGCCTTGTCTGTATAAGGAAATGTCCTATATCAATAAAGTTAATTATTATCATTCAAAATGAAACCACAATTGTTCTTGTCTAGGTTTAATCTCTCTAGTGATAAAAAAAAAGAGTAAAATATTGGAGGAGTCTTTGCAAAGAGATTAATCACAATTAATCTCCTACAATTTCTGGCGGTTAAAAGAAACAGATGTAAACCTTATATAAAAATACATTTCAACCTCATGTGGTTTGTGTACGTGCACATATTTTGTTCTAAATGAGCTGAAACGTGTAAAATAATCTTTGAATTAGACTGAAACTAAAACAAAAGGCCGATATCTAGGTTATCAGCTCTGAGCGGACTATTAGCTGCTACTTGGAGTAGTGCAGTGATAAGACTGAGGTTACACATTTATAAATCAGTTCCTGGTGTGACACGACATGGCAGACAGCCCGGCTGATAAAGACTTTCAAAGTAAAATAACGCGGCTGACTTTCAGCAGCAGGTGACTGACTGACACAGTTTGTGTTGCGTTCAGGTGCGCTGGGACCATCAGGTAAAGTTTGTATAGAGGTTAAAAAAAAAAAAGAAGAAAAAAAAAAAGGTCAACATGAAAAGTCAACATGAAACCAGTGGCTTTTCATCTGAAAGGTGTGGTGGTATTAAGGTGCAGGATCGTGGCCACACCCACAGTAGTAGTGTGGGAAGGCAGATCCAGTCGACTGCTGCAACTTTTCATTTGCATGTCTTCACATGTCGGACGTTTCAGCTGAAGTGCGACGGTGGAGGAGACCGAGGAGGAACGCTGGGACTTGAATGGAAACAAGAAGAAGAAGGAGAAGGAGAGGAGTAAGTGAACACTGCAAAAATTCAAAATCTTACCAAGAATATTAGTCTTATTTCTAGTCAAAATGTAATTTCTAGTCAAAATATATCTAATTATACTTGAAGCAGAAGTAAGCAGAATATCTGTGTTAATATAAGTCTTAAATAGTTCTATCTTCCGACAGCAATCACTTACATAGAGTGTTTGGTCCGAAACACGGGTCTGTCAGTCACTCTGCTCTGCTGTAAGCCGAGGAGAAAACTTTCCTTGTATCCTACAACCTTTATCCAATGAGGAGAGAGAACGGCATAAAGGGGCAGTCCTCTCTGTGTGTGCAGCCAAGGGATGCGCGTGAATGTGGTGACGTAGGGACGAGGACCAATAGATCCATGACGAGGGCGGGGGCTGCTAACTAACGAAGTTAGCCAAAACGACCGGATCGCTTACTTCTGCTTTAAAATAAGACTCATCACATTTTTAAAAGTAGCTTGTTTTAAGACACTTTTTAAATTTTTTCAAGCAAATTTTCCACTTTAAAGCAACATTGCGGAGTTTCAGCTCATTGCTTCCACCATCTGGTGGGAAAAACGAAACTTAACGAAAACGAAGCTTATCAGCCAGCGCATCCAGCGTTTATTCCCATTGATAAACGACAGTATTTCCCACATGTTTGCAAGGAGACTGTGTGGCGGGTGGTCGGGGGAGGGGAGGAGGGGGTGGGGGGGCGGCGGCGGCTGCGACGACGACGACCGGAGGGGAACCGTAAGTTTCGCTTTTTCCCACTACGTCTCTCTCCGACGCAGAGGGGAGGGGGGAGGAGGGGTGGTGGTGATTCGTACCCGTGCAGGGAAGTTACATAGTGCAGTTTCAGCCGACACGACCCCGCTCAGGCTGCGGCGGCAGCACCAATCATCCTATTAACCATTTTTCTACCATTGCAGTGAGTCTGGAAACATTATTTTAAGGCTGAAAAACTCTGCAATGTTACTTTAAATAAGTAGAAAAATCTGACAGTGGAGCAAGTTTTTCTTTCTTATTACAAGCACAAAAAAAACCTGCTTTCACTGGCAGATTTTTCTACTTGTTTCAAGTGAAGATTATCTAAAAACAAGTTAATGTTTTAGGTGATGAGTCTTATTTTAAGTGGAAAGAGATTAGTTTTGACTAGAAATGAGACATTTTGACAAGAAATAAAGACAAATATTCTTGGAAATATTTTGAGTTTTTGCAGTAAACGAGGTCGGTATGGATCCTGATCCTGGAGCCACAGAGCTGGATTCCTCCTGGGTGACTCGCAGAAATGAACCTGATGATCAGAACCAGGATCAGAACCAGGATCAGAACCAGGATCAGGACCTGGACCCAGTGCTGGTCTGGGTCCCCAGCGGGAGGCGCCTGATCTCCGGTCTGCTGGGGATGAATGTGGTCCTGCTGGGGGCCGCTCTGCTGGCCGGTCGGGCCTTCAACCCCGAGGGGCTGAAGCACCAGGAGCCGCTGGTCTTCGTGCTGCTGCTGATGGGGGTCGGTCTGGTCTGGATGCTGTGGTACCTGCTGTGGGCCAGGAAGCAGCCCGGCGTCAGCCCACACAAAGACCACCATGCCGGGGGGATCACCGTCCTCTGTAAGCTCCCGTGCAAAATCATCATCATGATGACTACATTTTAGGGGTGTAACGGTACACACAAGTCACAGTTCGGTACGGTTTCGGTACAACAGACACTTGAATATAAAACTAAAATCTGTCTTGTGTTATAAAAGTAGAAAAAAAATAGAATATAAAATAAAACAAGTGGATTTGGGGTGTTTGAATACCATTCATCAATTCTAGAGGGAAAAAAACTTGCACTTGACAACTGGCAACTATTATTTTTTTAAAAACAAGGGGGGGATCACCGTCCTCTGTAAGCTCCCGTGCAAAATCATCATCATGATGACTAAATTTTAGGGGTGTAACGGTACACACAAGTCACGGTTCGGTACGTACCTTGGTTCAGGGGTCACGGTTCGGTACGGTTTTGGTACAACAGACACTTGAATATAAAACTAAAATCTGTCTTGTGTTATAAAAGTAGAAAAAAAAATAGAATATAAAATAAAACAAGTGGATTTGGGGTGTTAGAATACCATTCATTAATTCTAGAGGGAAAAAAACTTGCACTTGACAACTGGCAACTTTTTCTTTTTTTTTTTTAAACAAGAAACTAACATCAATGTTGGTTTACACAGTTAATTTAGACTAGATGCCAGTTGCATTGGTGATGCTAAGCAGTTAGGTTTAGGGTTTGAGGGTTTGGCAGCTTTGAGGCTCATTACCGCCACCTAGATTGGAGTGAGGACTCTACTTTTTTTTTTAAATATTCATTCAGACGTATTTGTCGTGTGACTGTGTGCACCGAACCGTGACCCCCGTACCGTGACGGCACGGGACGAATACATATACCGTTACACCCCTACTAAATTTACTGAATATGTTACCGACATGTCCCTGTTTCCTGTCCCAGTGGTTCTGGTTCTGTTTGCCGCTGCCAGTCTGCTGCTCTACGTCTGCAGGATCGGTTATTTACTCAGCGTGAGGGAGTGTAACCCTCCTGCCAAAGTGCTCTCTCCATTCATAGAGGCTCCTTTTCTCGTGATGCAGGTAATGATGTTTGTTTTCTGCTGCTCCTTCACTGAGAAAAAGAGAGAACACAATAAAAAAAAAGGTAGAAAAACTTGAACTTTGGTAACTCACAGCTTTGAACAACAGTTAGGCCTGTAATGCCTAACAAGTGGATACTTAGGGCTTATTATAGGATAATGCTAAATGTAAAAACAACATGGAAATCTTTCATAATCAAGCACAGAACTTGCACAACTGCACCAGAGAGGTTTGAAATGTCAGTGACAACAATACTTTAACATTAGCACCATAACTGGTCAAACCAGACTAAATAAATAAGAGACAAAAACAGTGTTGTTTGTTTTTGCTGAATGGAGGACGGTGTCTTTTATGTCCATTATTTCATGATATCACCTGTCAGATTTACTTTTGGTCGACACACAAAACCTTTTTATTTTCTCCATATTTTGATTTCTTGTTGAGTTTCCATTCAGGTGATTTATGTAAACAACATTCACGTTCAAATGTTTTGTCTAATTTTAGCCGCTGCTAATTTAGCTTTTTATACAAGATTTGGTGGTGAGGTAAAAAAAATTAAATTATTATTCTTTAAACAAATACTCATGCATCTTATTTCTGCTTAAAAGGAGCTATTTGTGAGTTTTGTTGCATTGCTGCATAGCTAACGTTAACATTAGCATAGCAGCTGAAGCTCTACTGAAGTTAGCATGCTAACCAGCTAGCACCTCATCTTTTTCCGATACCGAGTCACTGTTGTGTCCAGTTTACTCTAGTTGCTATGATGACATATTATAACCTCTTGTATGTAAAATCAATGATGGCTGCAGTTCTTGTCAAGTAAACAGTTGCTGATGCTAATGTTTGCTATATGTAGCATTAGCAAAAGTTGTAAAGAAGTAGCCTGGTCTCAATTAAAGTAAACAAACTCCAACATTTCATCAAAACCTCAAATAAAATGTGAAAAATTAAGCAGCACCTGCTTCAACAGAATTTTATCAAGAGTTAATCAATGATATGACGACAATGAGCTTCTTTAATTAGCCTATTTGGTTCAGTTTCAAGGCAAAGCACAAAACAAAGAAATGGCTCATTATTTTTATGTCTCCTAAAACTTTTGTTGTTGTTGTTGCTCTTCAAGATTTGTATTATTGACCTAATCCAGTCTCTTACTGTTGTGTGCTCTTTTATAGACATATTTACTGTGGGCTCACTCCAAAGACTGCATTCACAGACACAAGATAATCACCAGGTGCCTCACTCTAATAATTACATTTAATACTAGTTTATATTAAAGGGTGGTGGTTGTTTTTAGCTTCAGATGCATGTTATGTTGTTGATAGATAATATATGATATATTTACCTGCAGGTCGGGGCTGATGGTGATCCTCTCTGCTGACCTGCTGCTGTGGCTGAACGCAGTCACTGAGGACTCGATCCACGAGGAGATCGAGTTAGAGAAGGCGGACAAGCTTCAGTTCAGCAACAGCAACTCCTCTGAAGCAGACGCCTCTGATTTAGGTGGCGATCATATTTAACATCCTACAGCTGGAAGTATACCTGCAGAATTTCAAAATAAGGGCACATGGGTCCTAACTTTAACAAACTAAAGGCATGCAGCAGAGATGAGAGAGGTAAATTCATGAAAAACCGCTGATGCGCGTTGCCTTCAGGGACAGTTTTTCAGCAAGCAGTCTCTGTATTTAGCCTACCTCTAAAACAACTCTGTCTGGTAACGTTGTGTTATTATCTCATAGCGTGGTAAATGTGCAGGTCACAACTTGTCCACCAGAGCGTTGTGGAGTTGTTGGATTGTGTATTCGATGAGTTTGATGAGGGAAACCAAGAAATCCCATAATGAGCCTCCGTAGCGTAGCTCTGAGCAGCTGGCGGCTCTGCTCTGCCGTTCTAAAAATAGCTTGCACCGACAATTAAAGGTAACGAACCTATACTGCTATGACTATAGGGATTATGGCAAAGGGCCAATTTGCCAAAATGTTGAACTATCCCTTTAAAGAGAAATATCTCAGGTTCAGTCCCAGCTGTTTTGTGCTCTACGTTGTAATCGTTGTATTTCTGCAGGTAACTCCTCCACCCTGTGTCGGTGCAGTGCCAGCGCCACCTGCCTGGTCTTCAGGAAAGGCTTCGAGATCCTCTACCCCTTCACCATGGAGTTCTACCTGATGGCCGGCTGCATGGTCTACGTCATGTGGAAGAACGTGGGCCGCAGGACGGACCCCGCCGCCGGTCACCACGGCGCCCAGAAGCTGACCCTCCGTGTGGTCTACCGGGGCGGGGTCGTCTACGGCCTCGTGTCGGGAGGCCTGGTCCTCGCGGCCGGGGTCACGGTCTTCATCCTGTACCAGGTGTAGTGTATTATACACCTTAACTTTCTTACTTAAAGGGACAACGAGGAGTTTCTAGTTGGTTATAAAAAAGTCTCACGTTAATGTGGATGAATCTACGCTACCACTTGTTAATGGTCCATTTTCAATAAATACATGGTTTTGTCTCTATGGTTATTTTGTTATTATTAGTGGTGGCGGAAACGCTGGGCGAGCTGACCAGCGTTTCTTTACTTTCGGTTTCGTGGCGAGTCATGAGAATAACGCCGCCGAATCGCCGTTTATGGTCGGAACTACGACGGTATGTGATCGTCTTCCAACCTCTGACTTTAATTCTTGATGAATGAAAACATAAGTCCGTCTTGCGCCGGTCAAAGAAATGTACGGTGCGCGCGGAGGTTCATAAATGTAGTGTGAAAACGCTTCGCTTTTCCAAAACTCCTCGTTGTCCCTTTAAATATCTTGTATTGTCTTATGTTCTTCTTTGTGTGTGTGTGCTTTCTCTGAACTGAAGGAATGTGTGAACTGATGCTCTGCTTCATGGGTTCCTAGAAGCAATTTGGTCTGTTGGAAAGTTGATGATTGTTTTGTTTGGCCTAAAGGCTGAAACTTTAGGTCAAGGGCATCTTCTTCCGTTGACCTATGGTAGCATAAAAGTTATCGACTTGGTCAAGATGTTAAATGCCAGAAAGGAAATGATCCAGATCAAGGTTGTCTTTGTTGATTTGTTGCATTCCTTAGTTTGGAGAAGGTGGAGTGTTTGGAGTTAGAAACATACGGTCAGAGCTTTGGGCCAGTAGAGAGAGATCTCATTTTGGACCAGAGAAGCTCCAGGATTCGACATTTTTGTACACTGTTCTTCTTCTTGTTAAAGGGATAGTAGCATTTTTTTTTAAAGTGGGGTTGTATGATCTACAAATAGCCCCTAAGTACTTTAATTGCAGTAGCAGACTCTCTACACTCCTCCTGTTAGCAACGCCAGCCCATAATAGCCCTGCCCAGAGATTTACAACATACAGTGTTGTGAATGGACCCAAAGAAACGGCCTATTTTCGCGGCCTAAAAGAGGTTTCACCTGAAAAAGAAATACACAGTTCCATTGTTCGCTATAATATAATTTTTTCCAGCCCCTCAAAGTGCAGGAAAAATTATTTATTATTTAAATTTATTATTTGGAGCTAACCAACTGCTGATCGGCGGGCGCTAACCCTGGGCGGAGGGATACGTGAGTTGGTTAGGTCCAAATAAAAACTGAGTTTTTCCTGCACTTTGAAGGGCTGGAAAAAATTCTATTATAGCGAACAATGGAACTCTGTATTTTTTTTCAGGTAAAACCTCTTTTAGGCCGCGAAAATAGGCCGTTTCTTTGGGTCTGTTCACAACAATGTATGTTGTAAATCTCTGGGCAGGGCTATTATGGGCTGGCGTTGCTAATGGGAGGAGTGCAGAGAGTCTTCTACTGCAATTAAAGTACTTAGGGGCTATTTGTAGATCATACAACCCCCACAAAAATGCTACTATCCCTTTAATAAACTCTTTTGCACTCTTTTTTAAATACAAGCGAAGACATGTCAGCAGTGATCCCTTCTTTTCATCAACACATCAATATACCACACAGGTGTGGGTGGGGCAGCAGCAGCAGCGCCGCCTCGCCGCCTTCCTCGTGTTCTACGGCTACCACCTGGCCGTCATGCCCGTCATGTCGCTGTGCTCGCTGGCGGGGGCGCTGGTCCACCGGCTGGAGGAGAGGAGGAGGGCTCACGATCACGACGGAGGAGGCCGCAACCCGACCCGCAGTCTGGACGTGATGCTCCTGGTGGCGGCGGCTCTGGGCCAGCTCGCCATCTCCTACTTCTCGCTGGTGGCGGCGCTGGCCCTGGGCACCGGCGCTCCTCTGGCCGACCTGGAGCTCTGCTACTCGCTCCTCAGCCTGCTGGAGCTCATCCTGCAGAACGTCTTCATCATCGAGGGCCTGAGCCTCCACCGGCACCCGAGCCCGCGAGCCACGAGGAGGCAGAGGAGCAGCATCTTCAAGGTACCTGCTGCACCTCAACACCTGAGACATGATTACTATTTCATTTCATTACATTATTTTTAAAGGGATAGTTCAACCTAAATTCAAATTTCACTCATTATCTCCTCCCCCTCATGTGGACTAAGGGCTGGGAGAAGTTTCAGAGTCCTCCGTGGCTTCTCTGAGTTACAGGGGGTCTCGGCGTAGCAGTGCATGTCCATAACGGTTGCAAATGGATACCAACTGTCTTCGTAACAAAAAGACACACCAAAAAACATCCAAATACCTCCATGCTGCTCGTATGTAATGTCCCTCTTGTATTGAAGCCCCGAAATGCGAAATTGAATACGTCTATATTTCAAGCTTGTTTGTAGCGGAAGCTTCTCGAAGCTCCTCTTCCAGGTTCGTCAAATTTGGACGAACTGGGAAGAGGAAGGACCCTGGTTCGTCCAAATTTGGACTCTACTCGAGTTTGCCCGCTGGAATATTTGTTTTTACTCGCGGCATTCGCACAAATATTTCGCTTGAGTTCAATATTTTGAACTTGTGCGAACAGGCGAATTTTGTGTGTTCGTTTCATTCGCGTCTTGACTTTGTATGTAATCTTATCGCGCGAAAAAAACTTGCCTCGCGCCCGGGGTGAACACACTGTAAGGCTACGAAAACCAAACAGATTTTTATTCTATAGCGATTATACACTTATACAAATATATTCATGGGTAGTATGTTCAGATTTTGCCAATAAACCTTGACAAATATTACACACTGGACCTTTAAAGTCCAGTTTTAAAGAGTTAAAGAGATGTCAACGTCTTCACCCGAGTGTTTGGTCAAACTGGTGATTTTATCCCAACGATTATTTCATTTCATTTCATTATTTTGTCCCATGCATGGACATCAGCAATTGACAAAATGAGAACAAATTCCGTGCTAAAATGAAAAAAATGTATTTTCCTGAAATTCAGACTAGATGTTCTGCCAAAATACGACAGAAAAGTAAAGAAAAGAAAGCACATGCAACTCAATTATTATGGCCAATGGCTTCCTTGTTCCTAATAAAAATAAATAAACAAAGAAATCATAACAAGAGCAACTATCTGAACTGCCCCACAGCCGAAGATGAAGGTTCCTGCACCAACAGATGAGGGGAAGAAGACGACGACCACATCACTGCTGGAGGGAAACACGTCGGCTCCCCCTGCTGGTCAGGTGCATGATGGGAAAGAGTCCTGGAGTAAAAGAGTCATACAGGAAATCTGTGCCTTCCTCATCCTGGCCAACATCATGGTAACAGCACGCAGTGGTGGACAGTAACGGAGTAAAGTTACTTGAGTAGCTACTGTACTTAAGTAGGCTAGATATCCAGAGGATTTGTACTTTACTTGAGTATTAGATTTCTTTGGTACTTATTACTCTTACTTGAATACATTTCCAAGACAAATATTTTTTACTTTTACTCGAGTTAATTTCTAGGAAGGCTGAAAAGTACTGGTTACTTTCAGGTCTGCTCTTTTTTTTTCTTTTCTTCTAAAATCCTATTGGACACAAGCTGTGTTTGTCAGAGAAGGAAACCCTAACCCCTAAAAGCAGCACATCAGTGCAGCTGCTTTCAAAGAGTTCATTCTCAGAAACAAGAGTTAAAGGGGACCTATTATGCTCCTTTTTGCACAAACTAAAATAGTTCCTGGGGACATGAAATGTCGGCGCAAACTTCTAAATAAAACTCTGTAAAGTGACGCTACAGCGCTACAACAGGCAGGGAAAAAGCAGGAAGTAGTCCGCTCCGCTCTCCGCTGTGACCCCAGCAACAACAGAGCAGCATGGGAGGAGGCGGGGCCGGCTGGAGCAGAGACCTCGGCATGACCATGTAGGGGAGTCCGGCACGCCATGACGTCAACGCGACCTCATGTCCAAAAAAAAGTCAGTGCAACTGAGTGTAACACGGTGTGCAGAGAAATCCCAATCATCTAGCAGGGTTTACCTCCAAATGCATTAACCTCAGGATATGACACTTCCACGGCCTCTAGAACCATTATCCAACATTTTAAACATATATAAAAGTCTGAAAAGCTGGAAAAGCATAATAGGTCCCCTTTAAAAATTATAGTAGCCTAATTCATTGATGTGAAAAATAAGAAATGTACTCTTACTCTTACTTTTACTTAAAGTACATTTAAAAGCAAGTGCTTTTTTACTCTTACTGGAGTAACATGTCGACTGAGCTACTTTTACTTGTAACGGAGTAAATTTTGACAAGTAGGCCTAGTATTTGTACTCTTCTTACTCAAGTACTGGGGTCGAGTACATCTCTGACAGCATGAGATTGTAAATAAAGTTAAAACACCTTCTTCTGTCGTGTCGTGTGTTCATGTACCTGACTGATGATCTTTGTCTTGCAGCTGTGGGTCATCCCGGCCTTCGGGGTTCACCCCCAGTTCGAGAACGGCCTGGGGAAGCAGTTCTTCGGCTTCAGCACCTGGTTCGTCCTGGTGAACCTGGGTCAGCCGCTCAGCGTCTTCTACAGGATGCACTCGGTGGGAGCTCTGATGGAGCTGCTGCTCTCAGCCTGACCGCTGGGAAACACTCACTGTTGTTCACACACGTTTAGAAACTATTTAAAGCAGAAGTAAGCGGAATGTTTGTGTTAATATAAGTCTTAAATAGTTCTATCTTCCGACAGCAATCACTTACATAGAGTGTTTGGTCTGAAACACGGGTCTGTCAGTCACTCTGCTCTGCTCTGAGCCGAGGAGAAAACTTTCCTTGTATCCTACAACCTTTATCCAATGAGGAGAGAGAACGGCATAAAGGGGCGGTCCTCTCTGTGTGTGCAGCCAAGGGATGCACCTGAATGTGGTGACGTAGGGACGAGGGCGGGGACTGCTAACTCCATCTGCTGACAGGAAGTTAGACAAAACCACCGGATCGCTTACTTCTGCTTTAAGTTTATATGATACGTCCAAATGTCTGTGGACACACACAGATGAACTCTTGAGCCTCATGTTCGACCTGACGTCACAGCCGGACCTCGCTCTTGCTCTTGCAGCTGAGCAGCTCAGATACAAACGCAACAAGTCCTGCATTTTAAATGCTAAGAAGTAAAAGTAAACAACATTTCACATTAGATTGTGTTAATGCTTCTTCAGTATTTTACTGTTGTTGCTCCATGTTATTCATATTCAGGCTCTGAGGGGGCGGGCAATGATAATTAAGAGATGCAAGAAGATAAAAAGAATTAGATTAATCTTGTTTATGATAATAAGGAAACATTGAACTGTGTTTAAAATTGAGAGGGGAAATTGCACTTACATTGGCATGCAAAAGTTTGGGCAAATGGTCAAAATGTCTGTTAATGTCGACAGTTCAGCAAGTGGAAGATGAAATGATCTCCAAAAGACATAAAGTTAAACATGAAACACTCTTTTGTAATGTTTTAATCAATATCAGTGTATTATTGTTTAGTTTTCTACAATTATTTAAGAGTGAAAAAGGGAAACAAAGCAGCAGCTGCAAAAGAATGAGAAACCCAGGAGACTGCAGCTCTCAGAGAACTTTGACCAAGGTATCAGACAAGATATTTACTATTTATTTACACACTGTGATAGTTTCCAAAACTACTAGCTACTAACTATGTAGGGGGGGGGCAGACCTTTGCTGAGGGCCCTTTTCCTTTTCTGTCATTTTGAAAATCCAAAAGATGAAAATGAAATAAAACAAATTAATTATATTGTTTAAAATGTAAAGTGAATGTGTCATCTGTAACTTTATGCCTTATGGAGATCATTTCATCTTCCTCTTGCTGAACTGTTCACATTAACAGAAATTTTACCAGGGGTGCCCAAACTTTTGCACAACACTGAATATGAGCTGTTTTTTTTCCACCAGGTTTTTTTGTGAAGAGGCTGATATTTTGTAAATACAGCTGTTGGATAAATGTGATGTAGCAGGAGATAAAAAAAATTAAATAAAAACATGAAAATGGACCCACAGTCTGGTGGGACGGAGTAAATAGTAAATAATTTCACCTGAGCTCAAACTGATCAGTGTTTTATTCTGACAGGATTAAACTTCATATTCACATCTGGATATTATTTGTTGGGTTTCTTGTTGTTTCAGCAACAAAAAAACAGTTTGTGTTTCAGGACGGGAGAGAAAAGTTCATCGTCGTCCTTCTCGCTCAGTTTCAGTTCAAGTTTTGGCCAACGTGTCGTTTCCTTTCAGCTTCGTCTTCGTCAGTTTGTCACTTCCAGTCGTTCACACACACACACACCGCAGAGCCAATAACACCTCCACTAACTCTGTACATGGCAAAGTGAATAATTAAATATTAATAATTAAGTTTGGCATCAAGTCGTGTGGATCTGCTCGTGACACAGAAACTAACTCACTGACGAAGTCTCCTAAAACAAAACGAAGGGGAAGTTTGTCGCTGCTTTTCGTCTTTAAATAAACTTCATATAAAAGTGAGACGCTGCTCTGGTCACAGCCCGATCGATGTCGTCGTTGTTGTCGTCGTTTGCAGTCAGGGTCCCGGAGTCGTCCGTCCTCAGCTGCTCCTCTAAATCCTCTGGATCTCAAACAGTCTTATGTCCGTGTCGTACCAGATTGGAGGATCCACGTTGCTGCGGCAACAACAAGACAAAAATGTATTGTATTGCATTGTATTTTTCTAAGTGTAATTTATATAACCTTGTTTTCAGGCTGCTCTTGAAAATAAGCATTTTGTTCTTAATTAAAGGTAAAAAAAAGGTTAAATTAAAAAAAATAAAACAAAAAACAGGACACTTGTGAAAACTCAGAACCGTGACGCACTGACAAACTGGTCCCGGGTCAGTTTTCTTACCGTAGGTAGATGACGCCCCACATGTAGGTGCGGAACCACATGGCCGTGCCGGCGTTGGCCTGGTACTTCCTGATGAGGATGGGGTGGGGGATGGGCAGGAGGCCGACCAGCGTCCCGTGCTGGAGGAACTTGAGGATTTCTGACTCGTCGGTCAAACCTCTGAGGACGGAGAGGACGGAGACAGTTCTGAGTTCATCCTGTCAAACTGTAATGTCTTTAAAGGGACAACGAGGAGTTTTGGAAAAGCGAAGCGTTTTCACACTACATTTATGAGCCTCTGCTGTTTCATATGAACCATTTAGAGCTCATTCATGTGATCAACAGGATGGTAATTAACAAGTTTTATTATATTTTTAGACTCATTTTAAACAAAAGGTTTTCTGATCCCAAGGTTTGAATATGTGTTTCATATAATTTCATATTTTATGATACTTTATTAATCCTTCTGGGAAATTAGTCTTTAACAAAATTAAATTTCACATAATAAGAATAAGAATAAAATAAATATAGCCTTTCAACTATAAACAATATCTACATTAGTAATATTTACATGCCAAGATGTCAATCTGATCTCTTTTTTTTAATAACTTTTTATAAACAAAACAACCACAATAAATTGATAATGACAAAACTGTGAATCGACACAATTGATTAAAAAAAAAAAACATCTATACATATAAACAGATGTATTGAATTAATTCCCTTTGGACAATTAACATTGAGTTTTTTAAGTTTCTTACTTGTCGATGCAGATCTTCTCCACCTGAGGAACCAGCACCTGAAGCAGCCTCATTATGGTCTGTAGAGGGAGTTTGGCTTTCCATGACAACACCTGAGGACACACACACAGGTCGCAGCATGGAGGAGATGGACGGATGTGGACTCATACGGACAGAATCATTTAGAGACAGAGAGACAAATACTAACCCAGTCTGGGTTGGCGCTCCAGGTTGCCGCTGACGACGATGTGCTCGACAACCGACTCCTCGCTGCCTCCGAGTGAGAGCGAGCGACCTGAGGGACGCAACGACAAACAGCTGCAGCGATGACGAAGGAAACATAGTCCAGTCATTTTATGAAAAAAAGGTTAAACAAATTGCAACAGAAGTAAACTCAACTGATTTTGTATCCTCAACATGTCCTGAGTGAGGGAAAAAAAAGCCCTGAAGGAATCCCATTAGGGGAAAGTTTCGAAAAAGACCCACATATATCCCATTCATACGCCTATTAATTATTTTTCTCACATGAATAGGGTACAATTTTTAACCTTTAGATATTTCCATGAAAATAACTGAGTTGATTACTTACATTAAGACAAACCAAAGTTTTTTGAAATTATTTGTTAACACGAGAATTGGAAGGACTTGCAGCAAAGGACGTGGACTGGATTTGAATCCGTTGCTATGCGGGAAGCGCTCGTTTTACATGGTAGCCTTAGCACCCTACAGTAGCTCATTAAAGCTACAGTTGGTAAGTTGACAAAAGTGAAAGTAAACACAGGTCCCTTTATGAACCTCTGGAGTCAACTCATTCCAATTTTCATGCTGGTACCACCACAGCACCTTTATAGGTGCCGTCAAAATGGTGGAATTTATGCAAATATATGCAAATTTGCTCATGTTAACAAATGATTTCAAAAAACTTGTAATACATTTTTAGTTTGTCTTAATGTAAGTAATCAACTCAGTAATTTTCATGGAGATATCTAAATGTTAAAAATGTTACCCTATTCACGTGAGAGAAATAATTAATAGGCGTATGAATGGGCTATATGTGGGTCTTTTTCAAAACTTTCCCCTAATGCAGTGGTTCTCAACTGGTGGGTCGGGACCCAAAAGTGGGTCGTGGACCCGTTCTGGATGGGTCGCGGACAGCTGGTCAAAAAAGTAAATAATATTTAATGCACATCTGATGTTGGATATGTCTTTTATTTTGAAAAAATAACTTATTTTGAAAGGCACACGAGACACGTGAACACATGCAGTTGTAATGGTCCTCCTATTTGCTCCATTTGCTCTGAATGCAAAGATATCAGTTTCTTATTAATGTGGCCTGAATGCAGTGAATCTTGTTTTGTTTTGTGGGTCTTTATTTTGTGCAATTTGATATTTATTCACTTTTGTAAATATGCTCTGAATGCAGAGATGCATTAGAAGTCAAATATATCGTTTTGTTGTTCTCAATAAAAAGCAAAAAAAAAATCTTGGTTTGAATTCTATAAAAGTGGGTCACGACTTAATGACCATGTGGAGAATGTGGGTCCCAGAGTGAGACTAGTTGAGAACCCCTGCCCTAATGGGATTCTTCGGGGCTTTTTTTCCCCTCACTCAGGACATGTTGAGGATACAAAATCAGTTGAGTTTGCTTCTGTTGCAATTTGTTCAACGTTGACCCCTTTTTTTGGCTTAAAATTACTGGACTAGCAGAGCGAGAGGACCAATGAGGGGTTGGTGTTCGGCTCCTCACCTCGTGGTCTCGCTCCGAGTTGGACTCGGTGTCGCTGCCTCCGCCGGCGGCGCCGTCGTCGCCCGGTGACCTCGCCTGAGGGACGGTGACCATGGTGCCGTCTTCACTCACCTGGGACTTCTCTGTGATCTTATCGATTCCTGCAGGACACGAGAAGGAAGATCATTTACACATGCATTGTTGCTACATGACATTTATTAAAGGGATAGTTCAACATTTAGTCAGCTCACCTCCTCTCACCATAATCCCTATATAGTCACAGCAGTATTGCTGCATTTGCCTCTAAAACAACTCTGTCTCTAATGTTACATGATTATCTCATAGCGTGGTGAATGTGCAGGTCACAACTTGTCCACCAGAGCGTTTTGGAGTTGTTGGATTGTGTATTTGATGAGTTTTTTTGTTTGTTTTTTTGTTTTTTAGATTACGAAACATAGTCTGCACTTTACTCCAGGCACTTTAAAAACCAGCACTTTATTACAGACGCACTTTAATGAATCTTAACAGCGCTATACGACACCTTTGTCGTTTACATGCACTTCATTTTACTACTACTCCTTGCTCTTTCCTACTGAAGCTACGGTATGTTATTGTATATATTGTGATATTGTGATATGGTATTGTGGTTTTGTAATATGGTATTTGTACCATGCTGTACGTTGTTCTTATTTTCATCCTTGTATAATTGTTGTTGTTGTGTGAACGGCGGGACTACGGATGGAAATTAGCCTAGAGCTTTTAAATCTGGTGTATTTACATTTTGGATGTTCAAGAATATGCAGAGTCCCGTTACCCGCACCGATAATTAAAGGTGATGAACCTACTGCTATGACTATAGGGATTACAGTGATAGTAATAATTCTTGCTATCACTCTGACTTCGTACCTGGAGTGGCCTCTAAACTGGTTTTCAGCGTCCCGGGCTCGGCGGGTACAGCCGGTCTGGAGCCTTCCATGGAGTTGTTCTCCACCGAGTTCATCCTGGAGATACCGGGCTGCTTCTTCTTCTTCTGCAGCGCCCGCTGGATGGACGCCGCGTCGGCCGGCAGGTTGGCCAGATGGTGGAAGACGTTCCTCTTGCGGATGATGGCGTACACCAGGTTACAGTTCCCTGTTACCGGGGGGGAGAGGTCAGTCAGAGGGGAGACACCACAGGTGAATAGGGTAAAAAAAATTTAACTAACAGATATCACCATGAAACTTCCCAAGTTTATCACTTACATTAAGACAAATATTTTTTGTATTGCAAGTTTTGTCAAATTTTATGTTTAAATATGTAAATGAGGCAATATCTGATGAAATATGCACTAATTTGCATACATTTCCATAACGGAAATCTGAACAATGGATAAAGCCACTTTCAAAATTCTTGTTTTATTTTGTTGACATATTAGAGTCAGAAGTTTTTACAGAGGAGGATTTTGGATATCTCTTTTTATCACTTTGTTAATGAGAAAACACTGTCACCAGCCCTAAAAAAAATCAAATTTCGCCATGTTTTTAGGAATAAAATGTTGTATAAATCAGGCTTTGAATGATATATCAACAATCCCCTCTGTAAAAACCTTCAGAATATAGACAGGGATCAAACTGGAAGGTTTGGTTTCTGTAGGTGCTGCTGAAGTGGAGATTTCGGGTTCAGAGTCTGTGGAATAACTCTTTTTGAGAAAACTGCCTTTAAAGAATTGGACAGTAAAATTTCATAGATTGTAAATATAAATCATACTTTTACGATTTGTGCTGATACGGAGGAGATGCCAATTTTTGAAGGGTTAGCCCATCAACATTATAACGGAGGAAACAGTAACTATTTTGATTACTCGTTTTTGAAAAAAAAGTAGTGCTGTCAATAACGCCGTTATTCCCATCACTGGTCTAGAATGACCTAATAGTCGTACACATTTGCTTCTATCCATATTGGCTGGTGCTGATATATGTCAATATGAGCTAACTTGTATGTTTGTATCATATTTGAGCGGGCTGTTTTGTCTTTACGGTTTTCTCTATTTTTATTCATCATTATTATTATTTGCTTTCTTCTTTTATTCCACCCTAGCGTATCTCCTTTGTCACATTGTGAACCTTTGTTTAATCTTTGATTCTCCTGCTATACCTGTTGACCTGTCTATATCTCGGAAAAACCTATGAAAAAGAAAAGAAAAGAAAACACATCCTCACCGTCGAACTGATACTGGATGATGTTGTTGAAGACCTCGAGCAGGAAGAAGACCAGGTGGTGGTTGTGTGGGGAGGAGAAGAGGAACCAGGGGGAGGAGAAGGCCTCGAGCAGGTGGAGCAGCTTGTTGGCCGCCACCATGGATAAACTCTTCAGGTAGGGAGAGACTGAGGAGAACAGACGGGAGGCTTTTTGGTAACACTTGAATACTTATGACAGCTGTCGTTAAGTGTCATTCGGTAAGTTATGTCACTTTTAATGCAAAGTTGACATTATTTGAGATGTTTTTGTTCTGACAACTTGACATAAAGACAATTTAAACTGTCATAGCAGACCTAATTGCCAAACTTTAAAAATGATGTCAAGTTCTCATAACAAGGAACATCTCAAACAATGTCAACTTTATTTATTTATTTATTTGTTTGTTTGTTTGTTTTATTTCGGGCATGTCAATTTAAATCATCATCATCACACTTCATCTTAGTTCAAGTAATACAATACACATGGCCGAAAGGGAAAGCGGGAGAAGCAAAAGCTTATCTAGTCCCGCCCCCATTACCCACAGAATAAAATCTTTATCGTAATTTTTTCTTTTCTTTTGCTTTTTACATTTTGACATAACATTCTTTTACTTATGACTTTGCATCAAAAGTGACATAACTTACCGAATGACACTTAATGACAGCTGTCATAAGTATTCATTGATGTTTATGACAGCTGTTATGTCATGGTTATGGATACCTATTCAAGTAAAGTGTTACCGGCTTATTTTTTTTTAAACACTCTGCACGTCTACCATCCAGCCAGCAGGGGGGGCGATGATACTCACTGTTCACTATGATGGTGAGCAGGCAGTCGAAGAGCGGCTGCAGACGCTGGTGACCACCGGTGACGATCTTATGGAAAATCTGAACGGGACAATGCAAAAAGAAAAATAATGAGTGCATAATAAAATATTCTGCAACTTTGTCAGATTAAACCAAAGATTTTAGGTTTTGTGCAGTTTGTCTGCAGCTTGTTACTGGCTCGAAAAAAGCAGGAAAATTCATTTTTCAGACACTCGACCCAGAGAAATTGAGGCGTTAGTGGTTGAGAATTAATCTAAATCAATAATTTGGTGTCAGAATGGCTGGTTTCTAGTTGTTAATTAACATAAAAAGAATCAATAATCAGTTTTTAAAGAAAAAAAGTGTTAAATCCAAAGACTTTCTGCTTCAAACTTATAAAATGTGGAGATTTTCTGATTTCTACATTAGTTTAAAGTGAAACCAAACAATCTTAGATGAAACAAAACTAACTACATATCAATCAATCGATTAATAAATCAATTAATGAATCAATATTAGCTGAGGGAGGTGGGAAATCAAGTCATTAGTTTGTCATTCGTCTCCTACGGTAAAATGAAATTTAGAGAATTGGTTCCTCTGGATGAAAAGTCAATGAAATGTATCTTTTATCTTTATTTAACCTTTTATTTAAACAGCTAATCTCACTGAGACACAGGGTCTCGTTCTCAAGAGACGATTGTTTAACACAGATAATCAATATAATAACAGTGGAAACAGATTAAAACAATTTATTTCATTAATTTAAACTAGTTTTCTCTATATGACGTCTATGAGCTGCATCAAATCCGTCAAACGGGTCTAAATCATTGCAGTTAAATTTGACTGGTTAAATAAACGGTTTAATTTATAACCACAGATCTCTCTCTCTCTCTCTCTCTCTTTCACTCTGATTTCTCGTCTCACCACGATGAGGAGGTCGGCGTGTGTTCCTGTGAACACTGGGATGTCCATGGGCACACGCAGCGTGAACGGTTTGTTCAGGCGAACGCCAAAGTTCCTCTCTCCGCTCAGCAGCAGCAGGATGAAGACGCCGATGTGAACGAGGCCGACACGAGCTGCAGGGATTTATAGATTAGATTTATATACAGTATTTATTGATGTATCTTCAAACAGTATTTAAAGGGATAGTTCAACATTTTTGGCAAATTGGCCCATTGCCATAATCCCTATAGTCATAGCAGTAGGTTCGTTACCTTTAATTGTCGGTGCAAGCTATTTTTAGAACGGCGGAGCAGAGCCGTGAGCTGCTCAGAGCTACGCTACGGAGGCTCATGGGATTTCTTGGTTTCCCTCATCAAACTCATCATCAAATACACAATCCAACAACTCCACAACGCTCTGGTGGACAAGTTGTGACCTGCACATTCACCACGCTATGAGATAATAACACAACGTTACCAGACAGAGTTGTTTTAGAGGGAAATACAGAGACTGTTGATGAAAAACTGTCCCTGAAGGCAACGTGCATCAGCGGTTTTGCATGAATTTCCCTCTAAAACAACTCTGTGTGGTAACGTTGTGTTATTATCTCATAGCGTGGTGAATGTGCAGCTCACAACTTGTCCACCAGAGCGTTGTGGAGTTGTTGGATTGTGTATTTGATGAGTTTGATGAGGGAAACCAAGAAATCCCATAATGAGCCTCCGTAGCGTAGCTCTGAGCAGCTCACGGCTCTGCTCCGCCATTCTAAAAATAGCTTGCACCGACAATTAAAGGTAACAAACCTACTGCTATGACTATAGGGATTATGGCAATGGGCCAATTTGCCAAAATGTTGAACTATCCCTTTAATTATACTATATTTCATCCCACACACACACACACAGTGTAGAGAAGCGTATGACTCACACTGATCTGCTCGGGCATCGTTCAGGTAGAAGAGGATTGGAACCAGCATGTCCAACACATCACTGCTCTTCAGCACGAAGAACAGGAATTTCTAAACACCCACACACACACACACACACACACACAAAGATAGACAAGACATATATACAAACAGTGTCATTATCATTCCTCTGATGGTTTGCGTTAATGATGATACCAGTGTTTCAGGTTCTGAACATGTTTGACTTTCCTCCTATACTTTATTTTGGCGGGGTGCCAGGTGGAAGGTCACAGTTCAGTTAAGGAGGGAAGTCGAGGACAGAGAGGAAGTGAACAGAGTTTTATGTTATTGTATTATTATTTCTTTCCCTGTTCCTTCCATGTTCACCATTAAATTGAGTTATCTTATCTTATCTCGTCTCGTTTTATCTTGTCTTATCTCATATTAACTTATCTTATCCTCCAGGAACACACTCAGGAAGCCTGGTATAATTAACATGTTCTTCATATTTCCCCTTTTTTTCAGCGTGTTAGCCTCCAATTTTTACTAATTAGCTGTAAACACAAAGATCTGATGGGAAGACAGACAATGTGAATCTTTAACCTGAAGTTGGGGAAAAGCCAAAGACATTAAGATTAAGATAATTCCTCTGTGAACCATTAACTAATTCCTTCTGCATTCGTTCCTGTCTTAATTATTAAAGTCGCTCCTTCCTGTAGCTTCAGGGTCTCTGGCGGGAATCGAACTTCGGACCTTGTTGAAGTCGCAGAACTTCCAGAAGAGGATGAGCAGCTCCTGGTGGAACTGGATCTTCTTGGCGGAGCGGGGCAGGTAGGTCTGCACCAGAGGGTTGTTCAGCAGCCGGGCCAGGCCTTTCAGGATGAAGCTCAGGTCCTGACGAAGGAAGGAGGAGAACAAAGGACCAAGGTTATTATTGTTTTAAAAGTTTAATTAGTCTTTATTTTTATTTAGTCTTTTAGTTTGATTTTTTATTTCAGTTTAGTTTTAGTTAGCTCAACCAGAGATAAAGCAGTTTTAGTTTTTATTTAGTTTTAGTTTTCAGGTTTTAGCAGAAAGCCTCTGTCAGGCCTCTGAAGCTCAACTTCAACATTTGTGGTATTTTTCCCTTTTAGTTGCATCCCATAATGTTCCCATCAGTCCTTACTATGTTTATTCACTCTTATCTACCTGTGGGTCGTACTCCAATAGCTGGCTCTCAGTTGCCGTGAATGCTAATTTCTGTTAGCCCGTCTATGAGATTTTACATTATACGTTAGCATTAAGCTAGCAGACTTTATGTTTAGTTGTGATCGGCCTACTGGCTGTGTGTTTTCATTTTCAAACTATGTGGGTTTGATTGAACATCTTTGATGCTTAAATATATTTTATTTCATGTAGGCTATGCCATTTTTACTGTAGGGCAGGCTAATCTTCAATTTGGAGTGACAAATAAATCCTTGAAGCAAGAAGATTTTGCCTTTTGTTTGAGAACTTTGATACAGTAATTCAGTAACAGTTGTAAATATACCTTTGAATGGTTTATTTATTAATATTTTACTGTTCAAAAGCAAGCTCACTACTGTCTGTCCCATAGAAGAATATGACAGCAGCAGCCTAGTTTGGAACAAGCTGATTCTCCTTTTTATAAAATTTCTGCTGTGCATGATGGGGAAAAATTGCACGGTGGGAAACCCCCCCCCAAAAAACTAACTACTGACTAAAAACTCTTAACACCGGTCTTTAGATGTGAGCTGATAGTCTTGTAGAGTATTTTCTAAATCTTTTCAAAGTCTTCTGGTGTGTGGGTAGCACAAGTCGTCCCATATTGAGCTGTGGCGTTTTTTTCCTGCAGCTTTAGACATCTGTTGTCTGACTCAACTTAAAGCAGATATCAGCTTCACGGCCGTTTCGGCTAATGCTGCGTTCAAGGCAGGCTTTTGAAACCGTAAGTTACAGCTTCAAGTCACAACTACGACTTGGTAGCGTTCCAGGTAACCCGTAGCTCGTGTTTTTACCATCCTGTTGTCTGTGAAAGTTCCCTATAACGGCCACTCGTAACTTCCGACCCGTGAACTCGTACCAGATCGAACTGGTATGACTTCACAGGAAGGAAAAACACAAAGTACGAGTTTCTTTGAACGCACCATGAGTTAGCAGCCCCCGCCCTTGTCAGGCATCAATTGGTCCTCGTGCTACGTCACCACATTCACGCGCATCCCTTGGCTGCACACACAGCCCTTCATGCCGTTCTCTCTCCTCATTGGATAACACTTGTATCCCACAAGGAAAATTTTCTCCTCGGGTTACAGCAGAGCAGAGTGACGGAGAGACTCGTGTTTAGGCTGAAATACTTCATGTAAGTGATTGCTGACGGAAAATAGGACTATTTAGGACTTATATTAACAAAAACATTCCACTGATATCTGCTTTAAGTTTTAGTTCGTTTTGTTCATTGGAGTTTTTATCTAGTTCTCGTTTTTGGAAAAATAGTCATTTTTAGTTTTATTTCAGTTTACTAAATTATTTTTTCACTGCTAGTTTTAATTTCAGTTAACTATAATAACCCTGATCAGGAATGAGTCCGATCGTGCTGCATCTCACCTCTTCTCTGTGGATCCTGGACAGGTAGTTCACAAACAGGTTGTCGGGTCCAACGGGCTGAAAGACAAGGAGCCATTTATTTATTTTATTATTAAAGTCAGAACTAGAGTTTGATGCAACTCGTTCTTCATCCTGCTCCTCCTCCTCCTCCTCCTCCTACCTCCCGCTCCTCCTCCTCCTCCTCCTCAGCTGCTGTAGCTGCTGTAGCTGCTGTTGCCGTGGGGACGGGGCTGCAGCTGCTGCTGCTGGCGTCCAGCGCCTGCAGCGCGGCTCTGGCGGGCGACGCGGCCTCGTGCTCCAGGGTGACGACGAGGATCTGGACGGCCTGTTCCACCAGCTGCTCCCGCTGGTCGGAGAACAGCAGGTGGTTGTAGGGGATCCCGTAGCCGACCGGGTCGTAGGCGCAGACCACGTTGAGCAGCGAGGTGAAGAGAGGCAGCGCGTGTCTGGGGGCGGAGCGGCGACACACGGGCCGAGGTCAGGGGGGGGGCAACAGGTGTGGTGTGGTCTAATGTTTTGTAGTGGGTAAACTGCTTTTTAGGTGGGTAAACTGTACTTGTATCACATAGACCGGTGGTTCTCCTCAAACTTTTTTATATCAAGGAGATCTAGGAAAAAGAAGTGGTAGAATTTCTCAAAGAAAAAGTTGTAAAATTTCTAGAAAATAGTGGTAAAAATTCTCACAAAAAATAAAAGTTGAAAATTTTTTAGAAAAAAGTGGTAAATTTTTTGAGGGGAAAATCTGGTAAAATTTCTCAGAAAAAGTGGTAAAATTTCTAAAAAAATAAAAATAAAAAAAAGTTTAAAAATTTTTAGAAGAAATTGGTAAAATTACGCAAAAATTCTAGAAAAAGTGGTTAATTTTTTTTTTTTTTTTTTTTTTTTAAATCTGGTAAAATTTCTCAGAAAAAGTGGTAACATTTCTAAAAAAAAAAAAAGTTTAAAACATTTGAGAAGAAACTGGTAAAATTACTCAAAAATTCTAGAAAAAGTGGTTAATTTTTTTTTTTTTTTAATCTGGTAAAATTTCTCAGAAAAAGTGGTAAAATTTCAAAAAAATAAAATAAAAAAAGTTTAAAATTTTTTAGAAGAAACTGGTAAAATTACTCAAAAATTCTAGAAAAAGTGGTACATTTTTAATTTTTTTTTTAAATCTGGTAAAATTTCTCAGAAAAAGTGGTAAAATTAAAAAAAAAAAAAAAAAGTTTAAAATGTTTTTTTTTTAAGAATTATAGAAAAATGTGGTAAAATTTCTCAAAAAAAAGGGGGGGGCAAACAATAATACAAATGGGTAAAATGTCTAAAAAAAAAAAAGATAAAAAGTAGAACAGAAAAATTGAGAAGAAACTGGTAAAATTTCTCAAAAACATTCTAGGAAAAGTGGTAAAATTTCAAGAAAAAGTTGGGGACCCTGTCAACCCTTCCACCATTGACATACTTTAGTTGGTATACCCACTGAAAATGCATAAATATTTCAGTATACCTGAGTATCACATAGACTACACCACTGGGCAACAGGTGTGTGTGTGTGTGTGTGTGTTCAGGTGTGTGTGTGTGTGTGTGTGTGTGTGTGTGTGTGTGTGTGTGTGTGTGTTACCTGTTCTCCGTGGAGCAGAAGAAGGCCACCCAGGGGTTCAGCGTCCGGCTCTCAGAGGACGGAGGCAGGTACATGGCCTCAGAGAAACAGGTGAGCAGCAACTTCAGCAGCTCGGTCCTGATTCAACCAACACAGGTCAAAGGTCACACACACATCTACCACATACAGTAGCATCATGCAAAAGTTTGGACACCCCTGGTCAAAAATCTACTGTTAATGTGAACGGTTAAACAAGTGTAAGATGAAATGATCTCCAAAAGGCATAAAGTTAAACACGAAACACTCTTTTTCAATATTTTAATCAATATCAGTTTATTATTTTAGTTTTTCTACAGTTTTAGAGTGAAAAGGGAAACAAAGCAGCAGCAGCAACAGAATGAGAAACCCAGGAGACTTGAGCTCTCAGATAACTTTGACCAAGGTATCAGACAAGATATTTACTATTTACACACTGTGATAGCTTCCAGAGGGGGGCTACTAGCTACTAACTATGCAGGGAGCCCAAACCTTTAACTTTTCTGTCAGTTTGAACATGGAAAAGATGAAAATAAATAAAAAGTGATATTGTTTAAAATGTAAAAGGAATGTGTCATCTGTATCTTTATGTCTTTTGGAGATCATTTCATCTTCCTCTTGTTTAACTGTTCACAGTAACATACAGTTTGACCAGAGGGGGACAAACTTTTGCATGACACTGTGTGAACATCTAAATTAAGATTAAGGTAAGAAGACATTACATATTTGAAGCTGGAACACCAACATTAAATACACAGAGCATGATGTTTGGAGGATGTGTTTAAACCTCCCTTTATCCCTACGTTTCTTTATCTCACATTCATGCAAATGTACAATCTGCAAACCAGAAAGAACTCATTCAAAAAAAAAAGCTCCACAGCCACACCAAGAGTCCTAAACCATTTAAAGGGAGTTTAAAGTTGCAGTATGTTCCTGTAGGTAAAATCCAATTAAACTTTTATCAGATTATCAGAGCTGGTTTGTGCTCACATCCTTTTTTACTCATGTCAGTTTATGTCATTTATCGGGGCCTCGGGTTATAGGAGAAAAGCCAAGGTGAAATAATATGAAGTATTAAAGAATACAACATTTCTGTCGATAGGAAAAAGATATTACATCTTAAACACACTAGTAGCTGTTCAGGAGGATTATTAATCTCACCTGTTGCTGTCGTGGACGTAGTTGAGCGGAGGAGCCTGAGCGAAGCCGACGCCGGCCTCCCAGATGTACTCACAGCTGTCGATGGAGTGAACGGCCTCCGCTGTGTCCTGCAGCACAGAGAAACAACTTTATTTATATATTTAATTATGATTTAATATAATGACCCTGCACTTTTATTTTGCTACTTGAGACTTAAAAGGGATAGTTCACCCAAAATTCAAATAGCACTCATTATCTACTCCCCCTCATGTGGACTAAGGGCTGGGAGAAGTTTCAGAGTCCTCCGTGGCTTCTCTGAGTTACAGGGGGTCTCGGTGTAGCAGTGCATGTCCATATAACGGTTGCAAATGGATACCAACTGTCTTCGTAACAAAAAGACACACCAAAAAACATCCAAATACCTCCATGCTGCTCGTATGTAATGTCATCTCGCTACAAACAAGCTTGAAATATAGACTTATTTAATTTTTTTCGGGACAATTTCGCATTTCGGGGCTTCAATACAAGACGGACATTACATACGAGCAGCATGGAGGTATTTGGATGTTTTTTGGTGTGTCTTTTTGTTACGAAGACAGTTGGTATCCATTTGCAACCGTTATATGGACATGCACTGCTACGCCGAGACCCCCTGTAACTCAGAGAAGCCACGGAGGACTCTGAAACTTCTCCCAGCCCTTAGTCCACATGAGGGGGAGGAGATAATGAGTGAAATTTGAATTTTGGGTGAACTATCCTTTTAATAATCTTTTATTTCTAAAAGGAGAAGCCCATTCCCCAGGTTTCCCAGCTGGAGCAGCAGGTCAGTGTTCAGTGTTCACAGCCACTTCCACCACGTGATTCAACAAGTGGACGAAGCCGAGGACGATATCGGAGTGTGACGCCTCCGCTCAGATAAGTAGAGCCTCATGAAGAGATCTGACAAGGTGCCACCGCTGTTCAGCTGACAGTAAAGGGCATCGTGCCACACACACACACACACACACACACACACACACACACACACACACACACACACACATCGTGGTTTCTGGCAGGGTCACAGCAGGGCGACGCTGGATGATGTCAAATAAGTTTAAAGGGACAGTTCAACGTTTAGTCAGATTCTCCTCTCACCATAATCCCTATAGTCATAGCAGTAGGTTCATCACCTTTAATTGTCGGTGCAAGCTATTTTTAGAACGGCGGAGCAGAGCCGTGAGCTGCTCAGAGCTACGCTACGGAGGCTAATGGGATTTCTTGGTTTCCCTCATCAAACTCATCAAATACACAATCCAACAACTCCAAAACGCTCTGGTGGACAAGTTGTGACCTGCACATTCACCACGCTATGAAATGATCATGTATAATTATGTAACATTACGACACATGAAGCAAATACTCGGAACTACTTTGCGCTTTTGAAATCCCTCCGCCGAGCAGCCGTGGTATCTGGAATGTAGTTCCGGCTGCATTTCCCTCTAAAACAACTCTGTGTGGTAACGTTGTGTTATTATCTCATAGCGTGGTGAATGTGCAGGTCACAACTTGTCCACCAGAGCGTTGTGGAGTTGTTGGATTGTGTATTTGATGAGTTTGATGAGGGACAGATTGTGTTCACTGAGCAGCTCACGTCTCTGCCCCGCCGATCTCAAAACAACATGCACCGACAATTAAAGGTGATGAACCTATTACTATTTAGGTCCAGAATACATGAATGACATGTTAGTAGAGTCTAAACCCAGTAGAGCTCTGAGATCTACTGACTCAGGTCAAATAGTGGAGCAGCATTTAGCTGTTATGCTGCACACAAGTGGAACAAACTACCAGCAGAACTGAAATCAGCCCCAACTGTGAGCACTTTTAAATCCAGGTTAAAAACATTTCTCTTTTCACATGCTTATAGCTGAGAACTTAAAACTTTATCTATTTTCTTTTATTTTACTTTTATTTGCTCTTGCTTTTAACTCTGTTTTTAGTGTTTTATTTGTTTTTATTCTGTCTTATGCTTCTTTTTTTAATGTTTTGTCTTTATGTAAAGCACATTGAGTCGCCTTGGTATGAAATGTGCTATATAAATAAAGATGCCTTGCCTTGCCTTGCCTTACTGCTATGACTATAAGGATTATGGTAAGAGGAGGATCTGACTAAATGTTGAACTGTCGCTTTAAAAATCCACTTGTGTGTGTGTGTGTTTCAGTGGTGAGAGCAGCTGATGGTCATTTTTCCACCCTCACGTTTCCTCTGAGGTGTGATTAGGAGCATGGAGGTCGCGGCGCAGCCACTTCCTGTCCTCTCAGCTCCTCTCAGCTCCTCTCAGCTCCGTGTTTGTTCAGCGTCGCTCTAAGACGCGTCGGCTCTGTTCTTCTCAGCCCAGTTAACAAACACGGCCGCTCCCCCTCTCTTTCTCTCTTTCTCTTTCTCTCTCTCTCTCTCTGTCATGCAGAGTCACTCATTAACTGGAGCTGCTGCCCAACACGGTTAGTGTGGAGGAGATAACGCCGAGCGCTCGCTGCTGCTGCTGCTGCTGCTGCTGCTGCTGCTGCTGCTGCTGCTGCTGCTGCTGCTGCTCGGCCTCGGGCCTGAATAACAGCAGCTTAACTCTTTTATATATGAGCCAGTCAAGTGTTGACTGTTGGAGCCCGAGGGCTAAAACAAAGCAAACAACTGTGTTTTAACTTTTGTTGTGGAAAGAAAAGACTCTTAAAGGAGGAGTGTAACACCTGCTGCTTAATGAGAAAGTCAGGTCACCTTATTATTGTTGCAACTTTACCTGCAGAATCTGATCTTAATAAAGTGAAAAGACAAGATATTAGTCGCTGTCACTTAACATCATTGGTCAATTTATCCAACCGGTTTAAAAAGTATGACAATAAATTGGATTTGCATTGTTATTCAGTAAATAATCAAACATGAGCATGACTGATAGTAGATCCAATCATCACAACGCTGTCCGTTCTCAGCCTGCGCTCAGACCGGCTCATATTAGATATTAATTTTCATAATTTATCAAACTGAAACTATGCTTTTGTGAGAAACTACAGTTCATCCTAAACTTCAAATCTCAAACTTTAAGAACCACATCCAGCAGTTATCTTCGAGTTATCTTCTCATCTGTTGTTACTTGTATACCAGGTCATATTAGATATTAATTTGATATTTTATCAAACTGAAAACATGAACAAAAGAAATTCCTGCCAGCTGTTAACTTGCGATAGGTATTTACTACTGGACAAAGCAACGTTTCTGTCGATGCGACCATCGTCAAGTCTTTTATATCATCAAAACAGTGACTCGAGTCCAAGTCTAACATGAAACATGAGCAAAACTGTTTAGTATTAACATGCAACACGGCCATTATATATAAAATATTTGTTGAACCACATTCAACAAGCATGCTAACAACAAACAGGTAACATCGTACTAACATTTGGCTGTTGTCTCCCTGTCAAACCTGCACATTAGCAGAAACATAATGTTGTGGAGCTTCTATTAAGTTATTACAGCAGTTACATGTCTGTTTTTGTCAGTAACAGAATCATTGTCATTGTATTGAAAATACATCACAATTTAAGGATCATTTTAGGAGTTATTTGTGCACACACAGCAAATGCACAAGTCATTCTAACAGCACGTAGAGCAGAACATCACTCAGTTAATAAATGACCCTGAGGCCAATACTTTACTAAAGCTCCTTCATTAGCTGCTGAGTATGTGGTGTTTGGCTGCAGCTGCACAGTGAGGCGAGTGCAGACACACACACACACACACACACACACACACACACACACACACACACACACACACACACACACACACACACACACACACACACACACACACACACACACACACACACACACACACACACACACACACTGAGGAGGGTCAGTGAACTCACCGCGCCGCTCTTCTTGTGGCTCTGCACGGTGAAGTCTGGACAGAAGAGCAGGTCGGCGACGGCGAGCAGCAGAGACTCAGCCAGAGGCCGAGCTTCATCTTCACCAGCGTCTTCATCCAGGCGCTGAGGAGACGAGATCACACAGACGTCACATCCAGACTCCAAACTCATTATAAACATCTAGTAACACTTTACTTGAACAGGTATTCATAAGATTGACATAAAACTGTCATAACCATGACATAACAGCTGTCATAAACATCAATGAATACTTATGACAGCTGTCGTTAAGTGTCATTCGGTAAGTTATGTCACTTTTGATGCAAAGTTGACATTATTTGAGATGTTCCTTGTTATGAGAACTTGACAACATTTTTAAAGTTTGTCCATTAGGTCTGCTATGACAGTTTAAATTGTCTTTATGTCAAGTTGTCAGAGCAAAAACATCTCAAATAATGTCAACTTTGCATCAAAAGTGACATAACTTACCGAATGACACTTAACCCTAGAACATTAACGTTACAAAAAGTAACATCATCACTAACGCCGGGTATTTTTTACCCGATATAATATACCCATAAAAAAATATTTCTCACCAAAGTATATTAAAATACAACAATACATGGCAAATTGAAGTACACTTCCTTAATTTTCCACTATACAATGTTTCACAAAATGAAAAAAAGGTATCATGGTGACCCTATGAAAAAATGTCCAAAATTTGTGATTTTTTTTGTTTTTTTAACAAAAACTAACTTAAAAAAAAAACTAATGGAGCTGGGACTTTGTCCTTCAGACCCATTTGTGGGACATTTGAGCCTTATTTGGCGGAGTTAAAAGAAAAAAGAAACATTTTCAGCATCACCAGAAACGGTCGCCAGATTTAGATACATAAACACTAACGTCGGGTGAAATCCACCCGAACATGTGCCTGCTGAAAAAACTAGGGATGGGAGCAGGGAAACATGCCTACCTTCAATGACGTCACTGAGCAGTATGAAGCTACCCAGGGACCCATGAAACTCAGACAACAGCAACATAATGAAAATTATGAAACAATAATTTCATGGGTGAAAATCACCCGACGTTAGTGTTCTAGGGTTAACGACAGCTGTCATAAGTATTCATTGATGGTTATGACAGTGTTATGTCACTCTTATGAATACCTGTTCAAGTAAAGTGTTACCAAACAGGTTATTTTATACATCTGACTGAGAGGTTTTTAAAATAAAACACAGTTTCTGCTCCATGACAGTTGCGACACAGCGGATGAATGTGATGAATTCAGCCTGTTCCCAGCGCTGCAGCTCTCTCTGCCTTTTACCTCAGTCCCACACTTTAATTAACGGACATTCAATCCCTCCTTAATTCAACCGCTGGCCGGGAGGAGGAGGAGGGGAATACAATATGGGTAGTGTTCGGACCGCGGTGCCCCGACGACCAGGTAACCAGAGAACCAGCAGCCGTCAGGACAGGGGGAGGAGGGAGGGAGAAGAGGAGGGAGGAGAGGAGGGATGGAGAGAGGGAGGGAAGGAGGATGTGGTGGTCGACTCTGAACAGAGATCAACAGCATCGACAGCAACAGTCTCACGTTACAGATCAGATCCTCCACATCAGAGCAGCATCACAGATTTCAACCCAACGCTCCTCTAGTCGGCTGCTCGTTGAATCCCGCAAAACAAACGCAGTTTCTATGTCAATGCAAATTTAAATTCTAAAGAACAATAGTTTTATCTTTTCTCATGAATGAACAGTTTTTAGTTTAACCTAAAACTGCATTTTGAGCCGTTTAAACATGTTTCTCTGCAAAATCCTGGATTTCATTCTTGAATCAGCAGCAGCAGTGAGATTCATACAGACTGTAAACCCGAGACTGAAGTCATAATAGCTATTTTATTATTAATAAATGTTAATTTAGGTGTTGTCCTTCAAATCCCAATAGAAATTTGATCACAAAAAAAAAGTTAATTTAGGTGTTTTTATGTGTTAACATTTAACTTTCCTCAGTCTTTCTTTCTGAAGGATCAACCCTGTGACTGAATGGACTTAGATCCAGTTATTAAAGCAGAAATACAATACTATGTTATTGTCATTTTCAGCATTCAGGGTGTTAGTGCTGCTCAATGAATCTTTTAAAACAAATTAAAGGTTTGCTTTTGTGAGAAACTTGTTCATCCTAAACTTTAAATCTCATGTGGCTGACTTTAAGAATGAGTCTCTTATTCCCACTCTTATTCTTGTTATCTTCTTTCCTGTTGTTGTCATTTGTATTCTTTCTATTTTAATCTTCACTGTATTATGTACATGTCACATCTGTTGCTGCAGTTGGAAACAACAGTGAGAGTTATCTCTTGGCAATAAATTGAATCGAAGGCAACTGGACTTGTATTTATCTAGGAAGACGTTTGGCCTCTTATCCAATATCTTATCTTCATCAGTTCATAACGCATCGGTCGGACTAGTCCTCTCTAGTCTGTTTTGGTCGGACTGGTGAGACATTCAGGTTACTGTCAGTAAATAAGAATAAGTGAATGTCTTCCTGTCTATGAGAAGAATTAAAACTGTGATTTATCTAATGAGGATGAAGGAATTTGAGGACAAGACGCAGCGTCAAGGTTTAACTGTAAATACTGAAAGCTAATAAAACATGATGGACGCCCACACAGAGTTTTGTAATCTAACTTGTAGAAACTCTTCCTGAGAACATTCCTTTCTCATTAGTCGACTCGCAGCAGCAGATTCTCTTTCAGTGTGAAACCGTTTAATCCAACAGACTGAGAGAGACAGACTGCAGCCTTAGTCAACCACAAACAGAATTAGCTACACTTCCTCACCAAATGTGACAAATATATAAATATTAGAGAAACATATTTCCAAAAATTTGAATCAAAAACAAAAGTTTTTTTAAAAACTATCAGATGAGGAAAAACTTTCTTTTCTTTATTAGGATCCCCATTAGCACCTGCAGCAGCATCGGCTATTCTTCCTGGGGTCCTTCCTACTAGGGGAAGAATCAAAGAATAATAAATTAGCAGCAGTCTATTGTATGTTTCTGCTGCCATAGACTGACAACACTATACTAAGAACTTAAAACTTTATCTATTTTCTTTTATTTTACTTTTATTTGCTCTTGCTTTTAACTCTGTTTTTAGTGTTTTGTTTGTTTTTATTCTGTCTTATGCTTCTTTTTTTTTTAATGTTTTGTCTTTATGTAAAGCACATTGAGTTGCCATGGTATGAAATGCACTATATAAATAAAGATGCCTTGCCTTGCCTTGCCTTGTAGATGTTGTTTCCTTTAATTGTTATGATTATTATTTTTTAATTCCAAACGCTTGCTTTGGCAATAATATGTACAATGTATGTCATGCCAATAAAGTCTGAAGAAGAGTTAGATGTGCTTAATAAAAGCACATAAAGGGAGCTTAAGTGTGAGGTCTCCTCTTCTTTTTTCTTTATTGTCATGCCAATAAAGCCATTTGAATTGAATTGACCACTTCCTGTCACTCACCCTGGCTCGCCCGGCGCCCGGCACCGTGGACCAGAAGAAGCCCCTCCAGTCGGCGTCCTCGAAGATGTAGGGCAGGATGCGGGTGAGGAGGCGGGTGCAGTTCAGGACGACCTGTCGCTCTCTCTCCGAGGGGCAGCCGGAGTCGGCGCCCTGGACCAACCGCTCCACCGCCTGGTGGACGAAACAAACGCACACGTACGACAAGAGACTGTGAAGAAACGCTGATGCTCTTTAAAGTGGAGAAAACTCTGTTAGTGGATGTTTGAATAAAGTTCCCACAGCAGGTTGTTGAGCTGGAATAAACTAGTTTCACACTGAGGTGATGTCACTTTACTTTTACCGAAAGTGCAGAAATAAACAAGGAAATAAATTAGTTTAAAGGGATAGTTCAACATTTTGGCAAATTGGCCCATAATCACTATAGTCACAGCAGTAGGTTCGTTTTGTCCACTTGTCCATGACAGCGTTTTGGAGTTGTTGGATTGTGTATTTGATGAGTTTGATGAGGGAAACCAAGAAATCCCATGAGCCTCCGTAGCGTAGCTCTGAGCAGCTCACGGCTCTGCTCCGCCGTTCTAAAAACATCTTGCATCGACAATTAAAGGTAACGAACCTACTGCTATGACTATAGGGATTATGGCAATGGGCCAATTTGCCAAAATGTTGAACTATCCCTTTAAACCAGGAGGTGGAAAAGAACCCTAACCCATAACTAAACACCATTAGATGAATCATATATTCAGAGCAGTGTTGAGCTGTTTGTTTGTGTATTTACTGTGTTGTCAATGCATAAATGGACAATAAAGTTTGATCTTTTCTCATTAAAAAACAGTTTATTTTACCCTAAAACAGCATCTTAGCGGTTTAAACATGTTTCTCTGCAAAATCCTGGATTTCATTCATGCACGGCAGCAGTAATGGTGCGTTCAAGGCAACACGTGACTTTTTTAATAGAGCAAAAATATAAATTTTGGTGTTCTTGCCTAATAAAAAAATTAACATTTATCAACTTTCTGAATTATTAACCCTGTGATTGATTGGACAGTTTGAACACTGTCATGTTTAGCCGTCAGGATGTTATGACTTCCACTTGTTCCTGACTGGTTTTTTGTGTTTTTCTTTCACTTTGTCTTAAAAAAAAATGTCCGCGACCTTTGACCTTCTCACAAACTGACGTGTTTCACTCTCGGACTGTGGGAACAACAAACAACAGCAGCAGCATTCCTGCCACTCGGACCGTCGCCGGGACCAAACTACTGCAGCAGCTCACCTTGTAGCAGAGGGTTGCCAGGTTGGACGGAGACTCCTCTCGGACCGCTCGGATCTCGGCCGCCGGCACCAGAGTGAAGACGTCCTGGGCCGTGGTGGAGGCGTCCACCCAGAACTGGTCCCAGAACAGGTCGTCTGAGGCCTCGACGGGCTGCAGGGGAAGACACACACACCAACAAATCATTGTGTGTGTGTTTAAATGAGTTTGCAAATGTTTAGAAACTCCCATGTCCTGCTGAGTTTTAGTGTATAAACAGGTAAAAACATCAGAAACAGAAACTAAAATTAGCTTTTTCTCGCATTTTTTCTGTCTTTAATTTAAGAAAATAGAAAACGACAAACTCAAAACTTCATTATTTGAACTTATCCTGCACTAATTAAGAGTAAATGAACACATACAGTGATGTCATGGTGTTATGACAGTTAAGATGGACAGTGGAAGATAAGATAAGATCTGTAACTGCTGCTGTTGATGCAGCACAAACAGCATCGACACGTGAAGTTTAAACTAAATCAGCAGCAGCAGGTTGAAATACAAAAGAAACTTTGCCAAACGTCCAGCGTGGAGGACGGACGTGTTTTGGTTTGGAGAAGGAAACGTTTCTCTGACAGAGGAAAGACTGGAGTTCAGTAGATATCAGTAAATAAATTCTGGGAGACAAATGTCCTGCAGTCAGTGAAGGCAGCGGACCTGAAACAAACACAACTTCATGCACTAATAAAGTTAAAGTGCAGCCTTTTAATGTGGATTTGCTGCGAATTGACAGTTTTTAAAAACATTTTTGCTTGAAACCTGATCAAAACTATCAATATATGATCAAAAAATGTCCTATTGATCGACTCCTTGATTCAGTTTTCACCATTTCAGCTCTAAAACAGTCAGATATGGAGGTCAGCACCTAAAGGCTGGAAGACCAAGGCTGCAAATAATGGAATATTAATTATTTCATTATTGATTAATCAATTGATTGCTTTCTCCAAACATCTGAGTCACTGTTTGCTGGTTAAATATCAGAGAACAGTAAAAATGACCATTAAGACAAACACCAAAGTGATGTCACCAACTGTCATCAATCCCTCACCTCTTTATCACTGTAAAATATTAAATGTTGAATATTCCTGCTTGAAAAAACACCCAACTCTTTTCACTTTGCTGTGGATAAACTGATTGATTAATCGACTATTAGTTGCAAGTCTAACCCACATGCAACACTGACTGACTGACTGACTCAGGCTGATAACATCTCCTCAGTTCCACCTTAAATGCACCTGCCACCACCACATTTCTGCTGCCTGCTCAAAGACACGTCAAATTCAGTTGTTTTCACATAAAATGTTTCATGTTAAAGTTATTTCAGGATCATTAAATAAAAAAATGAGCAGGAAGTGTTAACGTTAGGCCTGAATTTAACGTCTCCAGCTTCTTAAAGTGATCAAATATCAACAAAAACAGAAATATTCCAGGAAATAAACGAGTATTTAGTGTAAAACTCATCATTTCCGAGCAGATTTCAGTGTTTTCCTTGTTTTTCTCTGCACTTTGTGTCATCAGGGCTTCACAACAAGCTGCCATCTGGCACCAACTTTCCCTCCACAGCCTCAATTTAAAGCCCACACGCACAAGCGACGCGTCTGTCCGTTTGTGTTTTCTTTTTTTTTATTGTAGGGAGAAAAAATAAAACATAAAAGCACGGACCTGAGTCTTGGTGGTGAGCTGGATCACCGCCTTCCTGAAGTGCAGTTTGGTGTCGGTGTTCCCCATGTTTCTGTCCCCGGTTCCTCCTCCCTGCTGCTGCCGGTGGTTTTGGATCCGCGTCAACACCACCGAGCTGCCGCCGTGAAGGAGGATAATCTCCTCATCCGCCGCTCTGCGCTCTGACGCGTTCAGGGGCCGCTCGGAAACTACCAACTCATGTGTGTTTTAGCTCCACTGAGACTCCTGCTGTCGTTTTTACAGATTTAAAACCTTTAAAAAGACGGGAAACATAAATATACACTGTTGTTACTATATTCTCTGTGATTTTATTTCAGTTTTAATATCCATCCGTAAACTTTAACACACATCTTTATCAATCAGAACCACGACAAGCTCAAACTGACTCTGTTTAGCCTATGTCTTGTTATCATATGCTAGTTCACCTCTTGTAGCCTACATAAACATACATGTTAGGCTATTTATCTAGATTCAAAACGTACAGGTTTAACATGGGGCATCCAAATTCAAACAAGTTGACACAACAAATAGCCTAGCTAAATATTTCTAACCCAAGCAAATACAATGACAGAGAAAAATCAAATAACTAACTACGCTAGAAACATAGAAACTTATTAAAGACGGATAAAGTACTAAACTTTCTCATTGATGTTGCTAATTCTGTTTCTCTGTGTGCTCAATTGAGAAAATTCCGACGGGACTTTAACGCCTCATCGACCAAGCAGGATCCAAACTCGGCCACTTCCGGGATCCTAATCAGGTGTGTATAATGTGTGTGTGCGTGTGTGTGCGTGTTGTTACCTGCTGTTTGTTTAAGTGACTGAGCCCTAACTGTGACGCGTCTTCACATGAGTCTCTTGACTGAAACTGACCAAAGGATCAAAGTGATTTGACCGATTTTATGAATAGGTCATGAACTCATCGTGTTGCAATTCATTTAGCCTATAAATCCAATGACTAATAACTGACCTGGAGACATTTTACTGAATAAAATAATAGTTTGGTTCCTAAGGGACAAAAAAAAAACAAATAAAAAAAATAGTATAAGAAATAGATAGATAGATAGATAGATAGATAGATAGATAGATAGATAGATAGATAGATAGATAGATAGATAGATAGATAGATAGATAGATAGATAGATAGATAGATAGATAGATAGATAGATAGATTTGTCTACAGCCTACATACAAATATAAAAACAGAAATAACATTTCCAAAGCGATTTATATTTTCATTCATTCATTCATCCAGTCATATCAATTCTTTAATTCATTCATTTCTTTATTATTAACAATTATTTATGCTTGATCATTTCATTTAATGTCATTTTTTCATGTCAATCTAATGCCAAAGAAAATTAGTTTTGGCAGTTTTTGAAATTATAATTTATAGGACTTGACTAAAAAAAATAAAATTAAAAAATAACACTGACATACAAACTGTATGTAACATCAGATTAAGATGGAAAGAGAAAAGCAGCAACAATGTTTTTTTAGTTATTATTATCATTACTTATGTTTTTGTTCCTAAATAAATCTACAGATGGAAATTAGCTGTGAGTTAAATCTGGTGCAACCATCTCCTCGTTGTTTTCTTCAAATAATTAATGTCATTGCACACTGTCCCTTAATAAACTAATAAACTAAACTAAACTAAACTGGAAAAGTCCAGATTTAGTGAATAACACCTGAACATCACACTGTGACACACCCATGGATGACTGACTGACACTTCTTCTGTGGGTCATTCCTTGCACCAGTATCAGTTTCCCAACAGATGCTGCTGTGGAGTCACTGGGTGTGGAGGAGGAGGACGAGGATGATGAAGAAGAGGAGGGGGATGATGATGAGGAGGAGGCTCCACTGCACTGCATCACTTCATTATTTCCAGATCGTCATGAAGATGTTTTGAGAACTGAATTTAACTTAATCTCTGATCCAGATTCACTTCAGTGATGCAGAATCTGTTAAATTCACCGTGTGAAAACAGCTGCAGGTCGACGAATCGTGTGTGTGTGTGTGTGTGTGTGTGTGTGTGTGTGTGTGTGTGTGTGTGTGTGTGTGTGTGTGTGTGTGTGTGTGTGTGTGTGTGTGTGTGTGTGTGTGTGTGTGTTTTCACTTCCTGAGATTTACTGATGTGGATTAAACACTGACTCACTCGCTCACTATTTCTTCACACATCAAATCGACTGTCAGCCAATCACACCCCCACTCCTCTTCCTCCTCCTCCCCTTCGCTCAGAAACAGGATAAAGCCCGAGGAGTTTCCCTCCTCAGCTCTGCAGGCTCGTTCATGCACAGTGTGTTTGGATTTCAGTGTGTGTGTTTGTGTGTTTGCAACATGAAGACGACGAACAGCGCTGGTGTTTTCCTCTGGACCCTGATGGTTCTTCTGCTGTCGACGGCTGAAGCTGTGAGGAGTTGGTTTATCTCAAACCCTTTGAAATGCTGCATTCAGGCTCATGAGAGATAATCTAACTTTTATTATTATCATTATTTTAATCTTTCAGGGCTCATTGAGAGACACAGAGTGGGACGACATTTCTGTTTCCACCTCCTTCTCCTCCTCGTCCTCATCCTCCTCCTCCTCCTTGTCCTCATCTTCATCCTCCTTTTCCTCCTCGTTTGACAGTTCAGGTGAGAAACTAAACTACTGTACATTTTGTCTGGTTGTTGTCGTGTGTTGTGTGTTTGGAGTTGAGGCTGCACTGCAAAAACTCAAAATCTTACCAAGAATATTTGTCTTATTTCTAGTCAAAATTTAATTTCTAGTCAAAACAAATCTCATTATACTTAAAATAAGACTCATCACATTAAAAAGTAGCTTGTTTTTAGACACTTTTTACTTCTTTCAAGCATATTTTTTACTTGAAATAAGTAGAAAAATCTGACAGTGGAGCAGTTTTTCTTTCTTATTATTATTACAAGCACAAAAAACTTGCTTTCACTGGCAGATTTTTCTACTTATTCCAATTGAAAATTAGTTTGAAACAAGTGAAAACTGTCTAAAAACTAGTTCATTTTTAGATGATGAGTCTTATTTTAAGTGGAAAGAGATTAGTTTTGACTAAAATTGAGACATTTTGACAAGAAATAAGACAAATATTCTTGGAGAGATTTAGAGTTTTTGCAGTGTGCATGTGGCTGAACTTCATCTGTCCTCCTCCGTCAGGTTGGATCATCTGTCTCAACGGAGGCTCCTCTGTCCCGTCCCTGTCCGGTGGTGAACACATGTTTTGTATTTGCTCTGATGGTTTCGAAGGACAACGCTGTGAGAAAGGTGAGAAGCTAAACCGTAAAACATAATAAAGAGTATTTCATTGTTGTTGTTAGATTTAGTCTTAGTCTTTTGGACTAAAATGCTTATTGGTTTTAGTCAAATTTTAGTCACTTCTATGTTAGGGCTGGGACGATATGCTTTTCTCCCGATTCGATTCTTCTACGATTTTTTGGATGGCAATTCGATTTAAATTGCGATTCTACGATATTGCCGATTCCCTCGATTTTTAGTCTTTAGCATTTTTAACATTTATCTGCACACAAATACTGTAGGAGCCTATAAATTAACATACTCCATTATAAAGTGAACTTAAACCGTTTTCAAAACCTGTACTCTCTGTATGTAAAAAAGGCTAACAAATGCACATTGCACAATATTTAAAAAAATTCCACACAAAAAAAAAAAAAAAAAAAAAAATCGATTTTTGAGAAAAACATTGATTTAAAAATCGTCAAAAAAGTTATTGCGATGTTTAGATGAATCGATTTTTTCTCCCACCCCTACTATATGTCATATAGTCCAGTTTTAGTCGACGAAAACTCAAAAAGGTTTTAGTCAAAAAAAGAGAAAAAAGTATAGTCTTATAACAAATTAATTTAGGTCAATAAGTAGCCTTTTGGAGATTGCTGTTGGGCAGTGTCACAGTAAGTTGTGAAAATAGCAGATCTATAAGTTCAACACATTGCAACACATTGTGAGCTTGCAGATCGGCTATTTTTCACCAATAATTACAATAATATAGGAATGGTTTTAGACATATAAGGTTTCCACCCAACGGCAAATACTTTCTGATCTAAGGATTGTGCATTCCCTCCTCTGGTGTTTCTGTGTAGTTAAAGGTCCTGAGTGCTACAACGGTATCGGACTGACCTACAGAGGCTCCGTGTCCAAGTCAGAGAGCGGACGGACGTGTGAGTCATGGGATCTGGAAACCAGGGAGAAATACATGTCTTCAGACGTCAATGGAGGGAGACACAACCACTGCAGGTAAATTAACTGATCAGTTTTGGCTTTAATCCCTTTGAAATAACAGTTGGAGGTTTAAGTGTAAATCAAGACATGAAAAACATCCAAAACACATTTTATATGCGATTAAAAGGTCTTTAATTTAATCAATTTTTATATGTTTGGCTTGTTGGACACATTTAAAGACGTCATCCTGGGCTTTAAGAAACTATTTGTACTGATTGGTTTTTAAATGATTTGGTGATAAATCAAGAAACTAATTGACAATAATCAAAATAAGGAGCAGCTCCAGACTCTACAAACTCTTTTACCTTTCAATTTTTAATGTTTCTAGGCTGAGTCGTTTCAAACAGGACTTTTGCAAAAGGTTACGTAGATACACTGTAAAAACTCGAAATATTTCCAAGAATATTTGTCTTATTTCTTGTCAAAATGTCTCATTTCTAGTCTAAACTAATCTCTTTCCACTTAAAATAAGACTCATCACCTAAAAATTAACTTGTTTTTAGACAGTTTTCACTTGTTTCAAACTAATTTTCAATTGAAATAAGTAGAAAAATCTGCCAGTGAAAGCAAGTTTTTTGTGCTTGTAATAAGAAAGAAAAACTTCCTCCACTGTCAGATTTTTCTACTTATTTAAAGTGGAAAATTTGCTTGAAAAAATTAAAAAGTGTCTAAAAACAAGCTACTTTTTAAATGTGATGAGTCTTATTTTAAGTAGAATTAGATTTATTTAGACTAGAAATGACATTTTGACTAGAAATAAGACAAATATTCTTGGTAAGATTTTGAATTTTTGCAGTGTAATATTGTACGAAGCTGCAGCTCCAAGACGTTTTGTTTTCCATCGACAGGAATCTCCTCTTCAGACGACGTCCGTGGTGTTACGTCAGGAGGAACCGGCAGCTGATCTGGGAGTATTGTGACGTTCCCCGCTGTGGCTTCAATCCCATAGGTTTGTTTCCATTATCGACAATAACATGTTGTATAAATTATAGTGTTTAAAAAGACTCTGACCTCTGATCTTATCCTTCCAGTTCCAGATCCTTCACCTGCGCCCACGGAGCCACAACCAGGTGAGTTCACCACTTCACTGAAGAGTAGGTTCAGTTGTTCAAAAGGTTTAATCTGAATCAAAATGATCCAGATTTTTAAATCCCTTGGTTTACCATCCAGGATCATGTAATCCATCTTTACTTTTATCCCAGTTGTCATTATCTACTCACCCTCATGTCGACTAAGGGCTGGGAGAAGTTTTAGAGTTATCCGTGGCTTCTCTGAGTTACAGGGGGTCTCGGCGTAGCAAGCTTGTTTGTCAAGCTTGTTTTGTAGCAGAAGCTCCTCTTCCTGGTTCGTCAAATTTGGACGAACTGGGAAGAGGAGCTTCGAGAAGCTTCCACTACAAAACAAGCTTGAAATATAGACTTATTTAAATTTTTTCGGGACAATTTCGCATTTCGGGGCTTCAATACAAGACGGACATTACATACGAGCAGCATGGAGGTATTTGGATGTTTTTTGGTGTGTCTTTTTGTTACAAAGACAGTTGGTATCCATTTGCAACCGTTATATGGACATACACTGCTACGCCGAGACCCCCTGTAACTCAGAGAAGCCACGGAGGACTCTGAAACTTCTCCCAGCCCTTATAGTCCAGGCAAAATAGCGTTTTACGACAGACTAATTGTCACAGAAGGTTTTTCACCATAAATCATTTCTATGAGGTGTCTAGAACAACATACTAAAAGCCCTAAGAAATCCTAGTTGGGGAAATATGTTTAATTCGCATCATTATTTACTGTATAAAGTCTATGGTGCCGACAACAATACACCCCAATGGGACTATTTTTTCCCTTTACTCCTATCACAATGAAACTTTACATGATGAAAGTATCCATGAAATGTAACATTTTTTGTATTACAAGTTTCTTTGAAAATGAATTTGAATGTGCAAATGAGCCTCACACTAATCAAATATGCCCAAAATACACCCGAATAGGCTTCTTTTTTTCCTTTACTCCTACCACAATGAAACTTTACACAATGAAAATAGACATTAGAAGTAACATTTTTTGTATTACAAGTTTCTTGGAAAATGAATTTGAATATGCAAATGAGCAATACACTAATGGAATATGCCCAAAATACACCCGAATAGGCTCATTTTCTTCCTTTACTCCTACCACAATCACACTTCACACAATAAAAGTATACATGAAAAGTAACATTTCTGTATTTCAAGTTTCTTGGAAAATGAATTTTAAATATGTAAATGAGCTCAACACTAATTGACTTATGGTCAAGAAGCCATAAAGCCACAAGCAGCAACAGGGGCCAAATAACTAACACATTCATGTCCATTCAATAAGTTAACCTATGCACTGAGTGCTGTCACTTGCCACACTTGACTTATGCATACACACATGTCACTTGCCACACTTAAAAGACCTATATTGACCTTAAGAATTAATTGCACAGTCTTGTCTCCAGTTGCTTTCTAAATTCTTTTTTTTTATTAGCGAACAAGCCTTACCTAACGACTTTCCTCCCAGTTTGCAGAGAACATCAGAAGAAAGTCAGAATTCATCAAAGTCGTTTCAACGACTGTGTGTGATGTTATATTAAATATGCTGTTATGTTCAACAACATATGAGCGGGACTAAGAACTAAGTTATTTGGCCCCTGTTTTTGCTGCTTGCGGCTTTATGGCTTCTTGACCATAAGTCAATTAGTGTTGAGCTCATTTACATATTTAAAAAATAATAATTTTCCAAGAAACTTGAAATACAGAAATGTTACTTTTCATGTATACTTTTATTGTGTGAGTAAGTTTTATAAGTGTGATTGTGGTAGGAGTAAAGGAAGAAAATGAGCCTATTCGGGTGTATTTTGGGCATATTCCATTAGTGGTCCCATTCCAAGTGCATTGCTCATTTGCATATTCAAATTCATTTTCAAAGAAACTTGTAATACAAAAAATGTTACTTTTAATGTCTACTTTCATTGTGTAAAGTTTCATTGTGGTAGGAGTAAAGGAAAAAAAGAAGCCTATTCGGTTGTATTTTGGGCATATTTGATTAGTGTAAGGCTCATTTGCATATTCAAATTCATTTTCAAAGAAACTTGTAATACAAAAAATTTTACATTTCATGGATACTTTCATCATGTAAAGTTTCATTGTGATAGCAGTAAAGGAAAAAAATAGCCTCATTGGGGTGTATTGTTGTAGGCACCATAGACTTTATACAGTAAATAATGATGCAAATTAAACATATTTCCCCAACTAGGATTTCTTAGGACTTTTAGTATGTTGTTCTAGACACCTCATAGAAATTATGTATGGTGAAAAACCTTCTGTGACAATTAGTTCTATTTTGGGGTCCAAAATGCGCTAAATTGCCTGGACTATTAGTCCACATGAGGGGGAGTAGATAATGAGTGCAATTTCAATTTTGGGTGAACTATCCCTTTAAACAACTGGGCCCAGATCTGACCAGGGTTGGGGTTTGTGTTAAAGACTTGGGATCGGATTTCAACACAACACCACCTGCTCCCAAGTCCAGGAACCAGACCCCAACTCTTACTGGATGTTATCACCACGCTCTTTCCATTGATTGTTCTGACCCGTGTTTGCTCTCCAGCTGCAGAGTTGAGCTGTGGCCAGCGCAGCAGGAGGAAGCAGATGAAGATCGTGGGTGGAACAGTTGCCACTGTGGAATCCCACCCGTGGGTCGCTGCCATATTTTATCGCGGCAAATCCAAGGAGAAGGTTTTCCGCTGCGGGGGCAGTCTGATCTCCGCCTGCTGGGTGCTCACGGCCGCCCACTGCTTCCCAGACGGGTAAGAAGTGATGTCATCGACTGTAATCACAGCAGGTGCTGAGGAGGAGAAGAAGGATGACGACGATTGGACTGATTCTTGTCCATTTGTGTTTTTCAGCTCCCAAACAAAACTGCGTCGCTTCTCCGTCACCCTGGGCAAGAACGCCATCAACGAGACCGACCCGACTGTGGAGCAAACATTCAAGGTGGAAGAAATCATCATCCATGAAGGGTTCGACAACAGCGAGGGCAACTTCAACAACGACATTGGTACGAACAAGTCTTTAAAGAAAGGTTGTTAGTGTCTGAACTGGTTCAAGTGGCTTTAGAAACCAGATGCTGAAACTAAAACATCCGAGAGAAGCAACACAGATTAATGACTGTTGATGGTCTCATGCTTCAGATCTAGGGATGTCTGATAATATCGGCCGATATTATCTTAAAAATGTAATATCTGTCCATATCCTTATCGGTTTTTCTGCCGATAATGAAAACCCGATAACAATGCCTTCATATAGTGAATTAAGTAGCGGTGGACCGTCGCTACTTAAATCGCTACTTAACTATACCGTCACTGATTCAGACGCACAATAAAAGTCCAAACAATTTTAATCTGTGGAATGCATCCAGTGGGGCATCACAATAGATGTAGTTTATTGTTTATTGTATTCTTTGGATCCCCATTAGTCTACATAATGATGCAGATTATTCTTCCTGGGGTCCACATTAAATCAAACACTTATTCCAACAATACAGTGTTTATACAAAAAATTACATAAAATCATTTATCCTGAATATATAAACAAGATTATAGAAATGCATATTAAGTAGTACAATGTAAATAAGTTAACATGATCAAGAGGAATAATATAGCTTTTTACATGATTATCATACAGTCATACATATCATACAGTCATACAGTAATGAGTTAATTCCTGACAGAAGGTATGTTGTTAATTAGTTTTTTTGGGGGAAAAGCCTGCATATCGGTATCGGAAATTCTAGTTCTGGACAAAATCGGCTATCGGATATCGGCAAATTTCCAATATCGGACATCCCTAATCAGATCAGTAACTCTGTGATAACCATCCTGCAGCGCTGCTGAAGCTGAAGGCCAAACAGGGACGATGTGCAGAGGAGAGCAGCTCGGTGAGGACCGTCTGTCTGCCGCCGGCTCAGCAGAACCTCCAACCTGGAGTCACCTGTGAGATCGCTGGATACGGGAAAGAAAAACACGGTGAGGAACGTCCTGAACGCTGTTGTGATATCTGGTTGGAACAGAGAGAAAAAGTGTGTTTAAAAGTGTGTACAATTCACTGTAGCTTTGTCCAGAACCCTGCAAACCAACTGCATGGCTGTCCATTGGGTTTCCATTGGTTTTCCATTGGTTTTCCATTGGTTTCCTCCATTGGTTTCCTCCATTGGTTTCCTCCATTGTTCATATTGATGATACACAGTGCCTGGTACAAGAATCAAGTTAGAGTCAAGTTGAGTTGAGTTGGTACCATGTGATGCAGGACGAAAGGTCGGTAAAGTGATTGTGATTCATCCTCTGAGGACTGTAAACATCTGCAATAAACTTCCTGCTGGTCCACTCAGATGTTGTTTAGACATTTCTGTTTCACAAGAAAAGTCACCTGTGAGATCACTGGATATGGGAAAGAAAAACACGGTGAGGAACGTCCTGAACGCTGTTGTGATATCTATATTTAAAGCTTCAGTAGGCCTACTACCGTTCATTCAACTATAAATCCAACCATTATTTGAATTAAATGAAAGGTTACGAATGTGGTAGTGCTTACAGAGTGGTACAGTGTGTTAACAGATTTTCTTTTCTGCAGGTCTGTGGTACAGGTCTCAGTACCTGAGAGAGGCCCAGGTGAACCTCCTCGCTGATGAAGTCTGTCAACACAACGACTATTATGGAAAGATGATCACTGATAACATGTTTTGTGCCGGTCGTCCGGACTGGAGCCAGGACGCCTGCGAGGTATGTCTACGTGTTCGGACTCGATCAGACTTCCACAGAACAGTTTTCTGATTTCCTTTAACACTGCCTCCCTCTCTCTCTCTCTCTCTTTCTCTCTCTCTTCATATGAAACCACAGGGAGACTCTGGAGGGCCGCTGGTGTGCGAGGTCGACAACAAGCTCTTCCAGTTCGGAGTCATCAGCTGGGGCGACGGCTGCGCCAAAGAGTTCAGACCCGGAGTTTACACCAGAGTGACCAACTACAACCAATGGATAGAAGAGAAGACGGGGCTCACGTCCGTCACCGCGTTACCTCACAAGTGAAACTTCAACATCTCACTGGTTCTGACAAGTTCTTTCAAGCGGGTGAGGCTCGAAATCGACACGTCAGACTAACATGAAACACAATGGCCTGATCCTCCCGATGCATCTGGTTCCAATATGGACAAATGCAGTATGCAAATTGCAGAAGCTTCAGTTTTTTTGGTAAAATGTGTCACAATGTTGTTGTAGATTGTCGGTGCCATAAGTGTTGTTGTGTTGCTACAGAGACGCCCTGCACAACAAATCATGTTCTCTAAACACAAAGGGAAATGTTTGATTGGTACAAGACCAAACAAAAATCACATAAGTGTAAATAAAGGAAAAAATATATCGCAATTTGGTGTTCTTGCAAATCGTGCAGCGCTAATTAAGATACTAGGCAAACCCAAGCACCGATGTGTATCAATCCACCAATGAAATAGTCCCTGAGAAATTCACTTTCTAGATTTTATGAAAACTAAAAAGACCAGCTGTTTGGATAAATGGCCGTGCACTTATTAAACAATTAAATTGTACATTTTACACTGGGAACCAAGTTATCTATGTTGGTTTTGGACTTTTCAGGGATTTGTTATCAATAAGACAAACAGTAAAGTGCAGCTTTATCTTGACAGGGTCGGTGCTTTTATGTATTTTTATAGCTATGGTTGTAGTTTTGGTTCTTTAACCTACACAACCTTCAACCTCCTGCAACACATACAGTATAATGTAGCTTTGTCTGTGGGGCATCAGGGTATTTCAATACTTCACTTATTAAGTGGTGTTTCTGGCACTGAATGTCTAATTTCTTATTTCTACATGTTGAAGTGATAATGTTCAATTTTCAGAAATGGGTTTTTGTTCTGTATAGTAAAGACTGAATTTACAAAGATATATTGTTTTTAATTGGGGACCTCAGTGATTTATCAGTTTTATGGTGCTAAAAATGGTAGACATAAACAAATATAATTTCACAGCTGTAAATATACCAAATTCAAACTATAAAATCTTGTTTAAAAAAAAAGTAAAAATCTGATCTGTATCATGATTTACATCATTGTGTCATATTGTCTTTTTTTATTACATTTTGTATGTTGTATATTTTATTTTTTTATATGTTGTTTTACACCAAAGACTCAGCAGAAATAACTGTGTATGAATAATTTGATGGATTGTACAAATGTCTGATTTGAAAATAAATAGATTTCTACATAAATGAGTTTCTCCTTTGACTGTCAGTGGCTCACTGCCCCCTGCTGCTCCGTGAAGGTACTGCAGGTCAATGCCACAGCTCATTTACAATAAGAACAAAACAACAAAGTTTTCAATGTTTGTTCCTAAATCCACAGTATAAACACACAGACAACAAACAACCAGTGAGACACATTGTTAAAACACAGACACATTTTATGATTAAAAACCAGACTGGGTTTTGTTAAAATTGTTACATGTAAAGAAACGACATTGGTAGACAAAATTCAAAAAATACAAAATAAATAAAAGTGAAACAAAGAAACAATCGAAGACGAAAATGTTTTTGTCAGCTTCCGAACATTTCTCCACAGTCTCCATTGACATTTATATTCACATTTGACATCAATACTGTTGATAAATGAACACAAAGTAACTGTTAATAGGTGACATTTTTTTTCAGCACGTCTAAATGAGTGTACAGGTGTGGTGCATGTCCACAAACGCATGCAGGTGTTTACAGATTAAACTGGCAAAAATGACCCATGGATTTAAAACAAATCTTTCTTTTTGTGTGTTGACCTGCAAGGGGGGTGTGGTGGGTGGGTGGGGGGTCGCGTAAATGCTTTATAAACCAAAGTTGAAACAGGAAAAGGAGCGGGCGGGGTCAGGGTGGGGGGATATCCTGCGATTCTGATTGATTGGTTAATTTGTTTTCAAAGCTAGCTATATTCTTTATCTACCGTTAACATGTCAAAGATACAAAAAACGACAAAGAAACGGGAACGTGTGAGTAGAGAGAATATGTCGAGTTGTAGACCAACTGTTCCACACAATAAAATCTACACCTACAGATCCACAGAGCCATGCCGTCCCTCTGCTCACCCCCCCATCCCACCCACCCACCATGCATCACATACACTTTGCACTAACACAGAGGTCAGACACAATCCAGTACACAACACCGTAAAAATCTCTAGAACAATGCATGCTCTCGTGTTTTTCACGTGCCCAAACAACACAGATAGATATTTTATCTTTTTTTTTTCTTTCTTTTTTTGTTTTTTGTTTTTTTGTTTTGCAGATTTGTTAACATTGCACATCATCTGTAGCTAGTGCAGGTGAAAAGTTAAAAAAAAAAAAAAAAACGTTTTTTTTTTTTTTGGTTGAAAAAATACAATGGTTGCTTGAGTCAAAATGTTACGATGATCACACAAAGTTCAGCAAAGTCAGTGGTTCCCAAACTTTTTTTTTTTTTTTTGGCTTGTCATCCCCTTACACAGTAGATAGAAGATTTGTTACAGCTACAGATATTTTTTTAATAAGTAAAATCTTCAGGAAACAAGGCTTAAAGGTCTGCAGGCCGAGGTTGAAAGAGCCAGTTAGCTGTGTTAGCATGGTAGGCTAATATTTGTATGTTACCATTAGATATGTAGTAAAATTGTAGGATAGTGAGTTAAATGTCTGTACAAACAATAATTAATTATTATTCCAGTACATGTAACCAAGTAATGACCAATGCTAATAACAGCAACAACAATCCTAAGGGTCAACAGCCATGCTAACAGGCCGAGGTTGTTGTGTTTGCATTGTAACGTTGCAAATTGGCATAACATTAAGTATCTTATACATTTGATCACTAAACATCAGTAGGATTAACCCACTGGGGATCATGAATGCCTGTATAATATTTGATGAATCCATTTAGTTCTTATACCCAACAATAATAACAATGCTAAGATTCAACAGCTACGCTAACAAGCATAGGCTGAAAGAATTGTTGTTAACATTGCAAATTAGCATTAAACGCTAAATACAATTGATCACTTAACAATAGTATAATAAAACTTCTGGAGATCAAGAACAATGTTTTCAAATTCTAACTTAGTACAACCAATGAATGAACAACGCTTTAATCTACAGCCATGCTAGCAGGACGAGATTGAAAGAGCTGTTGTCTTAGCATGGTAAAATTGCAAATTAGCATTAAACACAATATTGATCCCTTAACATCAGTATGATGATTAACCTTCTAGTAATCATTAACAATATTTTATAAATCCAACTTTTACAACCCATGACCAATGCTAATAATAGTGTGTTTTGAGCTAAATGCTCATGTTTAACATTTTTATCCCATTAAATAACTATGTTAGTTCAGCATTTTTGTATGCTAACACAAGCTAATTGGCACTGCAGTTGAGAGTGGAGGGAAAGGCAGTCATTAGCACGGCTGGTGAAACAAAAAAACAAAAAAAACATTCATAAACATAACAAACAAAAAACAGATATGTAGAAATGTGTTTTCTATTATTTCCTATTTTGTGAACAATCATGTGAGAACATCCTCTGGGAACCACTGACTCTAAATGCAACCAAGGTCAGATCAAACTGGGGTTTTCCACAAAGGTGACAGGTACAGTTAAGTGCTTTAAAAGTTGATTACATAGACATTTTTTAAAAAATGGGATCGTTGGAGAATGGCTTCCGCATGCAACTCAAGAAACAAAAACAAAAGAAGAGGAAGAAGAAGCCAAACAATGGCAGGTTTATAGTCAAATTGATTTTTTTTTTTCTGATGACAAGTGCACTGCTGGAGTTTTTTTACTAAGATAAAAGCAGAGGAGGGAAAAACCTGCTTCGACCGCTCCGCCCTAGCTGCTTCCCATCCATTTTAAAAAAGACTGTAAACACAACACGAAGCAGGTGTTTTACAGTGTGAGTGTGAGTGAGGCTGTGGGCGGATTCAGCTCAATGCAAAATGGCACAAAGAAAAGCAGCTGTTAATCATTTTATAGTCATATATATAATAAAACTTATAATAAAACAATGCAAAGGAGGAAGGGGGGAAGGGGCGGGTCATGGATTTAGTTTGGCTTGCCTCTCACTGAAACACTGAACAACAGAAACCAAGCTAAAGACCGCATTTTACTTTTTTCTTTTCTTTTTTTTTACTTTTTTACCTCAGGTCGGTGCCTCGTGGCTTTTTTTAAGGTACGAGAGGCACCAATGATCAGAGAGGGGGAGAACAACTGTGCACGACACAGGTCAAAGGCACAACACTGGACACAGACGAAGGGAAACGACACCCAAGGTGCTTTGCAAAAAAGGCCCAGAGAAACAACAAGGAGAAAGAAAAGAAAAGAAAGAAACAAGAAAAAGAAAGGTGCTCCTCCTCCATGAGACGTTCAGGCGCCTCCCACCGGAGTAGAATAAAAAAACTGCACGACACACACTCGAGAGGAAGGAAACATAACAAAAATAAAACAACAGAGAAAGTCTGAGCTCTGACAACAGCAAAAGGTACAGTATCATTAATATTATTTTTTTTTTTTTACCCATTAAACGCATTCTTTTTGTTCATGCTTGATATAACATAACTGCATCAAATATGCTCTTTATACAAAGGGCGGCGTATCAAAGTGATCAATGCCAGTGATTGGCTGAGGGTCTCACACACACACACACACACACACAGACGGCGGCGACGCCTCCTTAGCTTCAAGGAGCTGAGATTGAAAGTTTGAGACAAATGAGATGTTTTGGATTTTTTTTTTCCATCTGATATGTGTAAAAACACGGCTCCAGATGTGCCGATATGACAACACCACGCTCACATCTGCTCACAGTTTGAATTCATTCAGCTGAGAAATCCTCTCATCTGAGACATTTCTGGTCGATAATCGATAAAATAAAATAAAATAAAATGAAATAAATAAAAGTTTCAGCTCTGGTTGAACATGAAAAAGAAGCCGAGTGAGTTTCACCTGCACTGAAACCATTAAAAGCTCCTGCAAAATGATTAGAAAACAATATTGGTTTAGACTGAGCCTTATTAATTATCACATGGGCAGTGGTTCAAAGCTGCTGTTTCCTGTGTTTTCATGTTGCCCAGATGTTGTTACAGGTGTAAACAGCAGCGTCACAGCAGCTCAACGTCACCTGGAAATTAAAGGGATAGTAGCATTTTTTTTTCCTGCACTTTGAGGGGCTGGAAAAAATTATATTATAGCGAACAATGGAACTGTGTATTTTTTTTTTTTTCACGTAAAACCTCTTTTAGGCCACGAAAATAGGCCGTTTCTTTGGGTCCATTCACAACAATGTATGTTGTAAATCTCTGGGCAGGGCTATTATGGGCTGGTGTTGCTAATGGGAGGAGTGCAGAGAGTCTTCTACTGCTATTAAAATACTTAGGGGCTATTTGTAGAAAAAAAATGCTACTATCCCTTTAAACTTCAGCCGAGTTCGCTCCCGTCTGCCGGCACAGAAAAAAACAAAGCAAAAAACAAAAAGGCAACATAACATTTGAAATAATAATAATAATAGTAATAATAAAGGCTCCCGGTGTGGAGCTCAGGAAGCTGAGGAGACGCTTCCCGTGTGGCAGGTTCACTGACAGTACGTAAATCTCTGTGATTAAAATGCAGTTCTCAGGTGTCTGAGGGCTTTTTTAAGCGCGAGGAGCACGATTCAGCTTCGAGCCACAGTTGCTACAGTCGCTGCAGGATGAGAGAGACCAAAACAGAAGATACAGAGTCGGCATGAAGGCAGCACGAGGCCGGGGAGGGAGGGAGGGAGAGAGGGAGGGGAGGACGGGGGGTGTTTCAGGGTTTTGAGGCAGCATACAGACTGGCCACAGTCCAATCCCCGGGGCGAAAAATGGCATCGACAGTAGTTTTTCCTTGTCCCTAATTACAATTTTAAGATATGCAAGAGATCAAAAGTCGGATATTTAAAGAGAAAAACTTAAGTGACAAGTGTTTTTTTTTCTGTTTTCTTCTGTTGCTGTTGTTTTTTTTGAGGAACACTACAGAAAACGTGCAGCTGAAAAAACCTGTGATATCTCAGTGATGTGACAGAAAGCAGAGAGGCACTGCAGAGTAGACGCACGGGCGGGCGGGCGGGAAACCTTCAGGAAAACTGGTTATGAAAAGTGATATTGTCTCTCCATCATTTAAATAGACTCACCCACCCACCAGAATATGTAAATATATGACAACTATGATACAGAAATCAATAATTACACCATTTGCATTCAATTTTTCATATAATTTCATCATGTAGCCTATATAGATTTATATAGATTCCTCACATGCCTTGACAAATTGTACATAGGTGAAGTCTGTTTGAGTCTTTTTCTTTCGTTGTTTTTTGCGCTAAAATATCCCAAATTATTTTTTCCCCTCCCCTCCCCGCTGCGGGAACAGATCGGATCGAAACCTGGAGGAGCAGGACGCCGCGGAGAACCGGCGACGACGACAACGGAGCTGTAGAGACTCAGGAGAGAAGAGGAAACGCTGCTGCTCCTCCTCCTCCTCCTCCTCTGGACCTCCTGCCTCGGAGTCTGGGAGCGCAGGGGGGAGGGAGGGAGGGAGGAGGGGGGAGGATCCAAATCCAAGAGAGGGAGAGAGAAAGAGAAAGAGGGACAGAGGCTCAGTCCGTGGGCGTGTGTCCGTTCCTTTGTGTCCTTTGAGAGTCCTGAGGAGATTTCTGCTGAGTCGACAGAGCCAGGTGGACGGGAGACAGCGAGTTATCCCGTCTGTTTGACAGCCACCATGATGAAGATGATGATGATGATGATGATGAAGAGGAAGATGATGAAGAGGAAGATGATGATGTGTAGTAGGAGCTCCGTGCCGGGCGGCCGCGTCCATCCACTGCATCGGCACCGCAGCCTCCGTCGCCGTGACACTGACCATCGAGAAGCTGCTGTGAGCAGCACCGGAGGAGGAGGAGGGGGGGGGGGGGTGAACTCATGGAGGAAATGTTGTTGATGTTGTTGTTGTTGATGATGTTGATGATGTTGAGCTGTTTACATCCTGGAGCCTCGTTCCTGAAGGATCTGAAAACACAGAGAGAGACAGAGCGTGAACTTTTAACTTGAATTAAAAACTGAGGTTAAGGGTGAATTCCAGTTCCTTAATCTTAATAGCCCTCAAAACCAAGTGTTAAGGGCTATTTTGTGACTTAGAAATGGGACACCCCTTAAATGCAGATACGTCTTCAGACTGTGGGGGGTTTGCCATTAGTTATAATTTTTCATATTTGCACTGTTAACCCAGCCAGTTTAATCATGAGCCAAAAATGCAGCTATCATCGACGGGTCCATTACTTATATCCGGTATTTATAAATTGATATTCAAACAAATAATCTGTATAAATACCACAACCACGGACATATTCAGCTGAAAGTCACTGCATTCCACGGCTTATTGAAAGGTAAACACCAGCTGTAACCATCGTTAAATAACTCTGAGGTTACGGGAGTCATAGGCTGTATCTTGATAAAACAACTGAACAACAACATTACCACTGAGAAAAATGACCATTTTGTAACTAAACGATAGCAACACGACTTGTCCGCACCGGCTGGCTGTTGACAAGAGATCGTAAAATAAAAAATAAATGTTATGCAACAATGAGGTAAATGGTTTTCATAATATCACATCTTTGAGATTGAGGGTTAAGATAGGAATTGGAATTCACCCTAAATTTAAGGAGGACACCTGGAGGACAGGTGTAGAGGACAGGTGTGTGGAGGACAGGTGTGTAGAGGACAGGTGTGGTGTCACTGACCTTGGCCTTCTCAGTCGGCTCGATGACGATGCCGTTGGTCGAGTTGTTGAGTTCCCGTGAGACGACACAAAGAAACTCGGCCTGGTCCTCGTTGCCGTAGTTATACGAGGAGCCGATGCTGATGAGCTGAGGACGAGGAGGGAAGACAGAGTTAATAGACCTATCTATCTAAAATATATATCAGTGCTTTATACAAAAAAAGTCACCACTTGGATTGAATTAAGGTAAAAGGGAAATGGTAAGAGTCTCCCATTGGATAATTACTGCATGGATGCAACTTATTTAACCCTAACTGATGCAGTCTCATTTCAACCAACAACCATATCTGAAGACCCATCCTGTGGTCGTGGAGAAGATGTTAATCTGTTTCAGAAGGGTCAAATTATTGTCATCAAGCAAATAAAACATCTGAGGGGATTAGTGAGACTAGAACTGGGTTAAGAACTGTCCAACACATTATTAAAACTGGAAGGAGAGTGGGGAACCGTCCTCTTCAAGGAAAAAATGCGGTCCAATGTGAGCACAGAGTTCATATCTTAACCCTGCTGAGAATCTTTGAAAAATGAATGCAAATCTGGCAAAGTACAGTCCAATCAATTCAGTGATTTTAACGTCTTCAATTCTAAATTCTGGATAATTCAGGACAGGAAGTGAAGCTCATGTAACAAACACATGATATGGACACGAAGACGCTGTGATTCATTTCTAATTTCACAAACGAATAAAATTCAGTGTGAATTCTGTGAATATTCAGACACATTTCAGCTGATGAAATAAAATTAAGTCTGTGTTTTGTTTTTTGATGCTGAAACATGAAAAAAAAAAAAAAAATCAGATTTTTCTGCACCTGCTCGAACTTCCAACCGTCGGACATGGTCGAGACCATCTGTGTGAGTTCCTCCTCTTGGCACTGTAGTACTCGATACACATGCTTCACAGGGCCCTGAGGGACACACACACACACACACACACACACACACACACACACACACACACACACACACACACACACACACACACACACACACACACACACATGAATACACAAACAGTCACTTAAAAACAACGTCAATCATCTGCACACATAAATCTATTCTGGGAACATTCTCACTGCAACAAAGTGGTTTTTTTTGTTTTTTTTACAGATTTATCTCCTCAGTCTCTGACCTAGTTTTTATTTTATTCATTTATTTATTTATTTATCTGTGTGTTTGTTAGTTTTCTGTACCTGAGACGTCCTGTTCTCGTTGTCCCGTATCCTCTCCTTCACCAGCCGCACCAGCGACGCGATGTTGTAGAACTCGGCCTCCTCCAGAACGCCTGAAACACGAATCAAACGCACCCATCATCATCATCATCATCATCATCAGCCTGTGTGTGTGTGTGTGTGTGTGTGTGTGTTCGCTGTGTGAGATGTTTCCTTCAGGACTCGGGTCAGAAACTTTTACCTTCCTCCGCCAGGTTTTTGTCCATGATCAGTTTCCCGTGTCGGAGGTAATTCAGGATGGGGCCGAAGTACGTGGGGTCCCTGTCGATCAGGTACGCTCCTGTCTCGTCCTGTACCAACAAAAAGATTATTAAAGAGAGCTCGCTGTTACAAGAAAATTCGATATGAACCCTGGAATAAGAAACTTTGGTAACGGTTTAATTTACAGGCCGCTAATTACGAGATAATGTCAAGAAATAGCCAAGAAATAACAATTAATTGCATCATAATATCTAGAAATGGCAAAGAAATAACAATTAATTGCATCATAATGTCTAGAAATAGCCCAGAAATAACAATTAATTGCATCATAATGTCTAGAAATAGCCAAAAAATAACAATTAAATGTGTCATAATGTCTAGAAATAGCCCAGGAATAACAGTTAATTGCATCATAATGTCTAGAAATAGCCCAGAAATAACAATTAATTGTGTCGTAATGTCTAGAAATAGCCTAGAAATAACCATTAATTGCATCATAATGTAATAATTAGCCTAGAAATAACAGTTAATTTCATAGTAATGTCAAGAAATTTAGCCAAAAAATATCGATTGATTGCGTAGAAGTAGCCCAGACACATAATTGATTGTAATTTACAATTGCAAGGACTTGGTGGAGAAACATTCTGGCCTTTCCCAAAAAAATCTAAGCATGAAAAGCATGTGTAATCTTTTTCCTTTATGAAAAACATGATATTATTATGACATTGACTGTTATATCTAGGCTATTTCTTAACATTACTAATTATGTCTTGTTTATTTCTTGACATTATCACATTATTAACGGCCTGTAAATCAAAGGGTTACCAACATTTTTTATTCACATTCAGTCTTATCATGGTTGTTATTAATGATAATAATAATGTGTAATGATTACTATTATTATTGCTAGTTATAGTTAAAGATTTCACAGTTCACACACAAACTTCAGGTTTTTCAAAGTGAATATTTGAAAAACTAAAAGTGCAAAAACTGTAGGAAAGATAAAAATGTAGAAAACAAAACCAAAAAACTTGTCGCAGCAACTTCAAAAACTTCAATTCAATTTTGTTGAATCTTTGCAATTAAAGTATAAGGATGCTCGTAACTAACGACTGTGTAATTTCTGATTGGTGGATGTTTTAGTTGTTTTATTTTATTTTTCCAACAATACACTGTGAGTGTGATCAGTGTCTTGTCTTCGTCACCATCACTTCGCTGGTTTCACAGCTTCTCACCAAAACACTGACAGCTGGAGACACACCGGTGCGTTCAAAGACACGCCGAATAATCAGTGTTGGTTGAAAAGTCTCAGGTCTTAAAATGACCAGATTTTACTGAGACACGTCACTGTCAGCTGACCGTTACTCAGCACGTCAGGAGTTAAACATCTGTAAATTCATTTCATTCACATCTGCTGCTGATAATGATCTATCAGTGACGACTTGAACTGAGTCCAAACCATCGATCATCTGGTCTTTGATGTGTGAAACGCTCTGACCTTTTACACTGAAGGTTAATGTTTCACATGATGATCGTTATATTTCCAACCTAGTTTACATTCATCTGGGACTGTATAACAACTGTGTTACACATCTTTTATAACTTTACATGTTTATCAGATACTTTCTTGAATCCCTGCATTAGTTAATTCATTATGCAAAATGCAAAAATTAAAATTAATCTCTTGTTTGATATAAAGAGGTCCACTATGATCCCAGTTAACATCTGAACTTTGTTTTTGTTTGATCAAAACATCAAAGATGTTGAGTTCACTGTCACAGAAAACTGAGAAATCACAAATATTATGTAATAAGCTGGTGTCAGTAGGATTTTGACATATTATCTAAAAGGGGACATGGTGAAGCAGCATTTAGCTGTTATGCTGCACACAAGTGGAACAAAATACCAGCAGAACTGAAATCAGACCCAACTTTAAGCATTTTTAAACCTAGGTTAAAAACATTGATGTTTTCATGTAGGCTCTTTTAAAGAACTTTAAATCCTAATCTTGGATTGGCACTGTAAATCCCTTTTAATACAAATCAATATTTCATGCTGCAAACTCATATTTTATGTTCTATTTGAGTCTAGTTTTTACATATGTTTTGTTTTTATGTAAAGCACATTGAGTTGCCCCTTGATATGAAATGCGCTGAATAAATAAAGCTGCCTAGCCTACAACAAAACTATCTATAGTCCATGTGTTACAGGTATGAACAGTGTAGCCATCATAAAAGCAGTAGCTATACCCACTGAAACAAATTAGACTACACCACTGTATAGGCCTATTTGAGTCTATATAAAGGTTGAATACACAAACAGGAACATTAGAGGGTCGTTAATTCATTGTTAACAATAATAATTATGCAAAATGCAAAAAAAATAATCTCTTGTTTGATATAAAGAGGTCCAACATGATCTGTGTTACTAACATCTGAACTTTGTTTTTGTTTGATCAAAACTCAAAATCAAAACTGAGAAATTACAAATATTATGTAATAAGCTGGTGTCAGTAGGATAATGACATATTATCTAAAAGGGGACATGGTGAAGCAGCATTTAGCTGTTACGCTGCACACAAGTGGAACAAAATACCAGCAGAACTGAAATCAGCCCCGACTGTGAGCACTTTTAAATCCAGGTTAAAAACATTTCTCCTTTCACGTGCTTATAGCAGAACTCTTTTATGAACTAACTTTATCTATTTTCTTTTATTTTACTTTTATTTGCTCTTGCTTTTAACTCTGTTTTTAGTGTTTTGTTTGTTTTTATTCTGTTTTATGCTTCTTTTTTTAATGTTTTGTCTTTATGTAAAGCACATTGGTATGGTATGGCCTTGGTATGAAATAAAGATGCCTTGCCTAAAAAAAAGTGGCTTCTAGACTGTTGCCAGTGAACTTAATTGATCACATATGAACTGATCAGCTGATCACAGGTGTGTTAGTCCTGACATACATGCAGCATGTCATGTGGCCTTTTTCTTGTATATTTGAGTCTATATACAGATTAATTACACAAACACGAACATTAGAGGGTCGTTAATTAATGAACACATGCACATTGCACTCACTTTGTCTGAGTCCAGGTCCGGGTCTTCCTGACACAGTCGGAACAGGAAGGATTTCGGGTCCCTGCACAGCGTCTGTTTGGTCGTGATGAAGTATGTTCCTCCGACGTTGAGCCGGACCCAGCGGGACCCGGGCTTCTCCCCCGGCTCGGACGGGGAGCTGGGGCTGCTGCTCTTCCCCGGGAACCCGAACACCGACCTCCCTGCACCTCCTCCTCCTCCTCCACCACCTCCTCCTGCACCTCCTGCACCGCCGCTCGGCTCCACGACGTGCAGTTCAGCCATGTTTTTTTTTTTTTTTTTTTTTTTTTTCCTTTTCCTTTTCCTCCTTCTTCCCCCTCCTTCGCCTGTAAAACACAACACTCACCGATTAGCTAACGACACACTGCGGGGAAACAGCCTCTCTTTCTCTCGGGTTGTAAACACAGCGAGCTGCTGCTGCTGCTTCTGCTGCTTCTGCTCCACCGTCGCTTCACGGTTCAGCCGCCTTCGTCTCCTCCGGTACCGGAGAGTTAAGACGCGGATGATGGTGGTGATGAGGCTCTCGGTCTCAGAGGCCGCACGGCGTTAGCAGCATTTTCCCGTTTGATGGTGGTTTCTTCACAGGATAAATTGCTCATTCTTCGTCTATTCAAAACGTTAATCATAAGAAAAGGGGTAAATGCTTCCGGGTTGTAACGTGATTATTGTTTACTTCCGGCGTGTCATGGTTTTTCAAAATAAAGGCTGAATCCCCGGTTTAAAAAAAATCTACAGCCGATAAATGTTAAAATGCTAAAAACTAAGATTTATTTATAATAACAGTGTAAATGTATTGCATTATTATTATTATTATTATGAATAATAATAATTATAGGGGATATTGTTATGAATAATAATAATAATTCGCTGTATTATTATTATAAATAATAATAATAATATCAAAACTTAATGTATGTGGCAAGGGTTACAGAAAATACTTTATAGCAGCATCAAATAACAATACAGTAAGAATAAAACACCAAAAGAACTTGTTCTTAATGATTTTTGCCTGGTTAAATAAAGGTGAAATTTAAAAAAAAAAAAAAAAAAAGTTGTGAAGGATTGAGTAGGAGATGTGGACCCACATCTGATTACATCTGGAGAAAGACCATTAAGTCACTGTCAATACAGCATTTTACTAATGTTTAATGTATTTAATTTGTGCAGTTTCTTAATCTAAATTTTGTAGCTGTGTTTATTTATTCACAGTGTTGGGAACGTTACTTTTAAAAAGTAATTAGTTATAGTTACTAATTACTTCTCCCAAAAAGTAACTGAGTTAGTAACTCCACTACTTCACTATAATAGTAACTAGTTACCAGGGAAAGTAACTATTGCGTTACTTTTTCTTTCTTTTTTTAAGTTTAAATATGTCGAAGAATTTGGATTTTTTTCTCTCATTTTTAAATTGTATTTTATTGTTTTCATATATTTCACTGATCGCAATTATGGAATGCGAGTGTGTGTTTTATTGAAAGCGAGGCTGGTGTGCCTATGAAAATAGGTTACAGTGGGTTTTTTAAGTGCTGTGGCCACAAGCAAATCTCATATTGTCTCTGTACAAAGACAACAAAGACCTTTTTAAATGTGAAAACAGCGGAGACCTATTCAAGATTTGCGTTAAATAACAGGCGAAACATCGAAATTAATTTATTCATGGCCACATTAAGTGAAATTATTAACTTTACCGATTATCCATCTGATTATCTGTCCTGCTGCGAGCGCACAACAGGGTATCTGCGGATCCTTAAAAAGTCTTAAATTCATGTATCTAAAATTAAGGCCTTAAAAAGTATTAAATTTATTAGAAAATTCTAAGATGGTCTTAAATATATAATACACAGCATCATAAAATATGTATGCACTTAAACTTTTATATGAAATAACAGGGTATGCGCGCGGGGTCTTAAAAAGTCTAAAATGTGAAAATCTAAATTTTAGGTCTTAAAATGTCTTAAATTTGTTGAAAAATTGTGTTCAAGTCTTAAATAATTTTAGACAGGTCTTACATTTTCTTATGCCCACCATGGGCGAGCATTTCACTCGCATTTGCCCCTAAAAAAAACAAACATGTGTGAACCGGAAAAATCACAAAAAGAAAGAGCACACGATTGGTCAAAAACTACAAATCCCACAATTATCTGGCCTCAACAATAACAGTAGTTAGTGTAAGTAAGGGAGAGTGGAGCTGTAGGTGAAAAGAGGAAACAACGCCACGTCTGGTCCTGTTCTATGTTGTTCGTTCACACCGTCACCGTTTATTCGTTACGTCCGCGGTGTAAAAGGCCGTGACGCAAAGACGCGATTAGGCGCGAGACGCGATTAGGCGCGAGACGCGGTAGACGCGACTTTTTTTTTTTTGCGACGCTACACGCGATTGTTTTATGGCGACGGGACCTTCGCGTCTTCGTCCTTTTCATCGTGTTTGGTGGGAAGACCCGCAAGGGGCTTCCCACCAAACACGAGGAACGCTTTTTTTTCGCTCGAGTTTATACGCGCGACCAAACGCGAGATACGCGAGAAATGCGATTTATCGCTCGTTTTGACTTTGTGTAAATTCGCGTCTTCACGAGCCCGCCCATTTTCACTACAACAACAACATTTCTGCTCTCACCAACCATGGTTGAGGTCACAACGCTGCTGTAGCTGCTCTGGAAGAGTTCCAGCTGATGAGCTACAGAGACTTTAGAGTCTAAAGGAGCAGTGCGTCGCTGTGTCGGACTGTTTGGATTTAATGAAGAAGCTGCACAGAGTCAGGTGAGCAGAAGCTCAGGACAAACACTTCGCTCCGGGACATAATGTAGCTACACCTCACATGTTCTTGTCTTTTACCTCAGGGAGATTAAGGTAGTGTCTGTTTCCACTTTCCCTCCGATCTCGGCAGCTTCCCTCTGCTAGTTTGTGTGTGTGAGGCTAAACTGCGTGCGTGTGTGGTTTGTGTACAAACTGAACACTGCCTCTGATTGGCTTAGCATGAAACCTTACTCTGCCTCAACCAATCATCATCACTTATGCGGTTGTCTCGTCCCTCCCTCCTCCCCCCTCCCCTCACCAAAGGAGAGGAGGAAAAAACAACAACAGTTTAGCAGCTTCTGTGTCTGAGATGAGATGAGCCAAGTCGGAGGACAACGGCTTCACTGAGTAGTTTGTAACGCGCCTCATTTAATTGTCGGTAACGGTAACGGCGTTGTAACGGTGGAAATAGTAATTAGTTAGATTACTAGTTACTGAAAAAGATAACGCCGTTAGTAACGCCGTTTATTTTAACGCCGTTATTCCCATCACTGTTTATTCATGATAACTATTCACTGTATTATTCACTGTATTTGTATTATTGCACTTATTGTATTCAGTATCTTTTATCCTTCTTTAGCCTGACCAGGGACAAAGACTGCAAATTAGCTGAAGCTAGACGTCTTGTATGCATCGTATTTTTCATTATTTGTGGCAATGTTGTATGTATCGTCCCTGTTAAATAAACATTAAAATACATTAAAAAATTATTATTATTATTATTATTATTATTATTATTATTATTATTATTATTATTATTATTATTATTATTATTATTATTATGTAATAATAATGGCATTAATGTGTGGGGGCTGTAGTATCATATCTGACCTGTGGCGGCGCTGTTGCTACGTCACCGTGTTGGCTAACTTGGCTTCAGTAACAGAAGAAGTGGAGTTTGAGCAGCGTTGGGCGCGTTGTTGTTGTTGCTGCTGCTGCGACAGTTTCACTGGTGTGTTGTTGTTGTGGACGCTGCTGACAGGTACAGTCAGAGCCAACAGCTCCGTTTCACCTGTAATGAAGGTTTTTATTTGATGTCTTGTGTTATTGTTGCTGTTTAACGGGCGGTTCGGGTCATTCAGAGTGAGCTAGCTGGCTGTTAGCAGGTTAGCATCCTCTTCTTGGACCGTTCACTGTCAACGGAGCTGCTGGCTGTTGAGCTAAGTTAGTTAGCCTGGCTGCTAGCATGACATAACGTCACTTGCAGCACTGAGAGAGGGTTTTTACATGAAAACAAACTTCTAAATCAACTTATTGAGTAGGATATTGATGATTTCTATCAGTAACAACCAGTCCATCAATGCTAATGTTAGCTGTTAGGTGGTTAGCTAGCTGTGCTCTAATGCTGCTGCTGTCACTGCAGGAAGCATCAGGAGCTCCAGACTCTTAATGGAAAACTTTATTACTTAATAATATATATAATTAATATATGTTGTTATTGTTTTTCTTGTATATTCAGTGGTGTAGTCTGTGTGATACTCGGGTATACTCAGTATACCCACTGAAAGTGCATTAATATTTCAGTATACCCACTACAAATTTGGTCTACCAGCAGAACTGAAATCAGACCCAACTCTATTTAGCATTTTGAAACCCAGGTTAAAAACATTGATGTTTTCATGTGAGCTCTTTTAAAGAACTTTAAATCCTAATCTTGGATTGGCACTGTAAATCCTCTTAATTGTTTTTAATACAAATCAATATTTCATGCTGCAAACTCATATTTTATGTTCTATTTTAGTCTAGTTTTTATATACTATGTTTTGTTTTTATGTAAAGCACATTGACTAAAATAGAGCATAATATATATATAATTAATAATATATGTTGTTATTCCAGCTGCCTGAGCCATGAGTGAGTTCAGGATCCACCACGATGTGAACGAGCTGCTGAGCCTGCTCCACGTCCGGGGAGGAGATGGAGCAGAGGGCTACATAGACCTGCTGCAGAAACACAGGACTCCCTACGTCACCACCACTGTCTCTGCTCACAGCGCCAAGGTGGGACATATATAAAACTTTAATACAGAATATGAGAATATAAAAGTCCTGTAACATGAGAAAATTGACTGTAATGTCCCGATGATTCTCCTGATGAGAACAATTGTAGGGACCACTGGACAACAAGGCGTGGTTGTTAGAAATCAAGACAATATTTGGAAGATAGCAGAACAGTTTTTATTCCTGTGCCATTAAGGAGCTGAACCGTAATCTTAAGGACAAATACACTTTAATAATAACAGGTCTTGCAATCCTTCCCCTCTAAATGTGCAATATCTTTTTATGTTTTCACTACTAGTATTTTCTTGTCTTCTCTTGTGCTATTACATGTTATTATATGTTGTACCATGATTCGATAGCAACGTAAATGTCATTGAAATGTCATCTATCTATCTATCTATCTATCTATCTATCTATCTATCTATCTATCTATCTATCTATCTATCTATCTATCTATCTTTGTGAGACTGTTTTCAGCTTCTTTTATTATTACATTTCTGTGACATATAAAATGTGAATTTTAGATTGTTAAAATGCCCTGCAGATATTTTTTTGTCCTGAAAATTACCTGTGGAAAGAAGAAGCCTGAGAAAGTCTCACATAGACGGCAGCAATGTGTGTGACATGTGCGTTATGTCATTTAGATATAAATTAGCCAGTAGTGTTGTGGTTCTCAAGACCAGTCTTAGTCTCAAGAGACCACGTTTTCAAGGTCTCAGTCTCGATCGAGCTGGACTCAGGGTTTTTTCTCAAGTCCACAGCTGCAGTGACATCTTTTATCTCGACCACAACGCTGTCAGCCAGTGATGTGTAACAAGCAGAAAAGCTAGAGACTGTAAATCGGCTCTGACCGTCGTCACAGTCTGTAACTGTGAATGTGATTTCTCATTCTCACACCTCTTGTGTTTCTTACTGTTGATTTTCACTTCATAATAATTGTTTTCAGGTCAAATTAGCCGAGTTCTCTAAAACCCCTGAGGACTTTTTGAGGAAGTACGAAGAGCTCAAGTCCAAAAATGTGCGCAACCTCGACCCACTGGTCTATCTGCTCTCCAAACTGTGTGAGGACAAAGAGGTAACGAATCCCTAATGAGCTCAGAATTATTTATTATTTAGACACATTTGTCTATTTCATATTTATTCACTGGTTTCACAAATATGAAATAATAATAATCTCTTTGTTGTGATGCTCTTGCAGACGCTGCAGTTTCTGCAGCAGAACGCCAAAGAGCGGTCGGAGTCGTCGGCCAACACGACGTCCACCACGACCACCAGCTACACGCTGCCTCAGACCAGCACCAAGATGTCCATGCAGGAGCTGGACGAGCTGCGGAAGAAGCTCGGCAACGTGACGGCCAGCTCCAACGCTCCTCTGGTGAGCAGCTGCTTACATCAGATCCACCGGGTCCAGGTTCGATTCTCCCCATCGATCACTGTAGAATGAATCAGTTTGTAATCTCTCTCCTGTAGCCCGCCGAGGTGACGAGGAAGATGCTGAGGGACAAACACAACAAGAAGAACCCGACGCAGCCCAACCCGGTGTTTCCTAACTGGGTGTACGACCGTCCCGCTCTCGTCGGAGACTTCATCACCAGCCCCAGTCCTCAGGGAGATCCACCTGTGGCCATCGGTAAGTCCAGGCTCCAGACTAACTTTCTTTACCAGGAGCTCAGTGCCCCCCTGCCCCCCCCCCCCCAACTTAAAGGGATAGTTCACCCAAAAATCAAATTTCACTCATTATCTAACTCCCCCTCATGTCGACTAAGGGCTGGGAGAAGTTTCAGAGTCCTCCGTGGCTTCTCTGAGTTACAGGGGGTCTCGGCGTAGCAGTGCATGTCCATATAACGGTTGCAAATGGATACCAACTGTCTTCGTAACAAAAAGACACACCAAAAAACATCCAAATACCTCCATGCTGCTCGTATGTAATGTCCGTCTTGTATTGAAGCCCCGAAATGTGAAATTGTTCCGAAAAAAATTAAATAAGTCTATATTTCAAGCTTGTTTGCAGCGGAAGCTCCTCTTCCTGGTCCGTCCAAATCTCACGCAATTTGCACCGGCGTCAGTAATCGCACTGACGACAGTTGGTATCCATTTGCAACCGTTATATGGACATGCACTGCTACGCCGAGACCCCCTGTAACTCAGAGAAGCCACGGAGGACTCTGAAACTTCTCCCAGCCCTTAGTCGACATGAGGGGGAGTTAGATAATGAGTGAAATTTGATTTTTGGGTGAACTATTCCTTTAACATTTTAGGAGCGCAAGCAGAAAATTTAGGGACGCACACACACTGTAAATCAACTTGCAGAGCAAATATTCACATTTCCTTTTCTTTCATGATCCTTACACACATCATCAGCCTGACGCCTGGGAGTCGATTCTTCCTCGTTTCACCAGTGTTAAAAGAAAAACAGCAAATTTATTTCAGGGTTCCCACGTGTCCTGGAAAACCTGGAAAATGGTTGACCAATTGGAAATTGAGAAAAATAGTCAAATGTCCTGGAAAAGCTTGAGTTGTCCTGGAAAATTATTATTTTATCACATCATGACATCAGCTACCAGAGCTCTGTTTGACTTTTCAGACCCCACCAAGGATTTCTTCCCCAAAGAAGTTCCTAGCGAGAAAACTAGCGACATTGAGCTGATGAGTGTTTCCAGTATTGGACCCTGTTGTCTTCTCTGATGAAGGACAGATAGATAGGGACAGAGAGCTGTTTTAGGTGTGGTTTTAAAACAAAAATAACATGTTTTTGCGTTGTTCTATGATAAATTTGTCTTAATTTCTAAGCATGTAAGATATTATTTCATTGATAAGTAAGAGCCAAAGACTGCACAGCTTTAAATCAGACTTCTGGGAGAGAGAATGAGATTGGTTTGGTTAGCTTTTGCAAGGCAGCAGCTATTCTTCCTGGGGTCTTTTCTTTTAATTTCAAGTGACAATACAAACCAACCCGCAAACGACACATACTTAATACACAGAAAACAAAGAACACATACAGAAGTCACATACTTAATGCAAACAAAACATCCAAAACGAACACCAAACATAAAAATTACCAGCTCCTACATTGAATCATTATAAAACAGAGAGGGGAATAAACATAGAAACAAAAACTGGTTAAATGTACAAAATAAGCTACAACAGTCGAGAACACTTCTCCAAAGCATGAATGGGAAAATGATTTCAAGAGAAGAGTGGGAACCCTGAAGTAGATGAAACATTTACTTGCACACTCTCAAACTTCAGGGTCAGTAAGTCTGGTCGACACCTCAGGTTTAATCTCAGAGAGTTCCTTCGATGCTCCAGTCAGTGACCGTGTCGTCTCCTGTGGCCGTCGTCAGGTACGATGCCCATGGCAACGCAGGAACAAGCTCTGGTGGAGGATCTGCTGTTCGTCCTGATCGGGGTCGACGGGCGAGACATCACAGCTCAGCCGGTGCTGGGGAGACAGAACCGCTCCTTCATCGTCGACGCCACTCTGGACATGTCCATCAAAGAGCTGGTCAACAGGATTTTACCGGTCGCATCGTATTACTCCACAATAACACGGTGAGTGTGTCAGTGTCAGTTGTAAATGTTTTATTTTTAATGATTTCTTTTCTACTCCTATATTTAAAGGGACATTGTGTAACTTCTCCTGTTATCTGTTCACGAAAATCGATTATTTGGTTCTTCAGTCTGTTTTTCATTAATCAGTAATCCCCCCCATCAACAAAGTGAAGTGTTCCTTTCAGCTCTGAATGAGCCGTTCATATCATTCATATCTACATGGAGCGGGTAAGCTCGGTGCTGCTGCCATGTGGTGTCTCCATGTTTTTACGTTCAGTTGCACTGATGCTGCATTCACCTGCAGTCGGGCAGACGGCCGTCGCTAACAAACCAGATGTCATTTTAGTCACAGAAGTCCAGAGAAAGCCGGTAAAACAATACCACATCGCCATGACAACATATTGTCACGTGTATTGTTTTGCCTCGTGCTGACGGACCACTTGTTTACATAGAGGCTTGTTTATGCCGTTACGTGCAGCGGCTGTCGTCCGTCTGCCGTCTGCCCAATTTTACGTGAATGCAGCATGAAAAATACGACTGAGTTGCTTGTGATATACAACCGCAACGCTAGATGGGAGGAATTCCTACACAATGTCCCTTTAATTACCGTTTAATTTTGTTGGTTGTGGTCTTTTTTCCCGGTGTAGTTTCTTCTTTTAATGTTTGTTTTTTCCTATATTGTAAAAATGCTGAAGAGTAGCTTCATTTGCTCAATTTGCTTTGTAGGACAGGCACAAATATAAACGTTACATTATACTACCTTGTTGACAATGTTTATAGTGTTGACTGTCTGAATAAAAGACAGAATCAGGATCAGTGTACCGACTGATACACTATCTGACTGTCACAGAAGAAGTGTTGATTGGCTGTCGACTGTTTTCTCAGTTTCATCGAGGAGAAGTCGTCCTTCGAGTACGGCCAGGTGAACCACGCGCTGACGGCGGCCATGAGGACGCTGATGAAGGAATACCTGATCCTGGTCACGCAGCTGGAGCACCTGCAGCGCCAGGGCCTGCTCTCCCTGCAGAAGCTCTGGTTCTACATCCAGCCCACCATGAGGACCATGGAGATCCTGGCCTCCATCGGTACGAGACTAACAACCATTTTCTTACCACTGAAGTTTGTTAGACACCAACTCCTCCTCCACATTGGAGTCAGCAACATAGTTACAGCTTTATGTGATCAATAACATTAATATGATATAATTTGACTGTCACTAAAAATGGATCTTCTGTTATTCTTCTATTGTTTTATCAGATATTAACTCAGTTGTGTAAAACAAGAAGACAGAAGTTACATCTTCTTATTCCTCATGAAGCTAAATATTTAATATGAGCAGATTCAACTTTTCTTGTCTGTTTTATTGTTATTTATTGCGATAAATTGAAATATAAAAGATTTCTGACCCGTTTTGTTCTTAAATGTATATATAAACAGCTACACAAATGCAGGTTGATAATGTCTGATCTCTGATGAGCAGTTATGAAAACATACAGTATGTTGATGTGTTTCCTCCACATGAACAGCAGTTGTTACGTTTCTCCACCAGAGGGCGCTGTGACCCAGGTGGAGACGAGCTCAGCTGTTCATTTTTACTGCAGCTGAGCATCATCTTTAATAAAACACAATAAAACAACATGTTTTATTGTAGATAAGATTCTTTTATTTAATAATATATATAATAAAAACGTCCGTCAGTTTCAGCTCCATGTTTCAAACACAGATGCAGTTCATTAAACGTCTCTTCATTAAACGTCTCTGCTTTGATAAAATGAAATGTAATGTAATGACCTCTCTCTTCTGTCTTGACAGCGTCCTCCGTGGACAAAGGCGAGTGTATGGGCGGCTCGACGCTCAGTCTGCTCCACGACCGAACCTTCAACTACACGGGCGACAGCCAAGCCCAGGAGCTGTGTCTCTACCTCACTAAAGCCGCCAGCGTCCCGTACTTCGAGATCCTGGAGAAGTGGATCTACAGAGGCATCATCAGGGACCCGTACAGGTGCAGCTCAGAGTCTCAGAGAATTAGAAACATGTACGTCGTCTGTGTTGAAGTTTGGTTTAATACGTGTAGTTCTGTCCCGGCAGTGAGTTCATGGTGGAGGAGCACGAGCTGCAGAAAGAGAAGATCCAGGAGGATTACAACGACAAGTACTGGGACCAGAGATACACCATCGTCCAGCATCGTATTCCCTCCTTCCTGCAGAAGATGGCAGATAAAATATTAAGCACAGGTGAACAATTCAATTCAATTCAATTCAACTTTATTTATATAAAGCGCATTTCATGCACAAGGCAGACTCAATGTGCTTCACAGTTACAGGTGTCAGGCATGAAAATCACTCACCTTTCGGCGAAATTCGCCGTTTTGAAACCAAAATAGATGACCTACGTGACCCTCAAAAAGTATTAAAAAGTCTTCTCACGATTTTATAAAGTCTTACATTTTGAAGGTATTTTTTCTGAATTAGCTGTCCAAGAGTTTGAGTCCTAAAAACATTGTAAAAGTGTATGAATGTATTCATTTTATTAAAAAACAAAGATGAACCGGTACATAAAAAAGAAAAGAAGAATGTTTTTTGAGAGTTGAGCAATGTTTTTTTTTTTTCTTTTGATAAACTTTGCCTTTGATTTATTATCCCAGCCTATTTTGAATTCTGTTGTATCATAGTGGTCTATAGTCTTTATCACAAACTAAAACTGTTCAGTTAAAAGTGTCACCGATGTAAATGGTTACAGCTTGAAGTGGCGGTGAGGTGTTGAAAAATATTGAGAAGGTCTTGAAAAAGTCTTAAAAAGGTTTTAGAATTAACTTCCAGATTCCTGTATTTACCCTGTTTAAGAGTCTGTTAGAAGATCTAAATCTCCCTGATCAACCTTGTATGTAGGTAAATACCTGAACGTGGTGCGGGAGTGCGGCCGCGATGTGACGTGTCCCGACGCGAAGGAGGTGCTGTACACGCTGAAGGAGCGAGCCTACGTGGAGCAGATAGAAAAAGCCTACAACTACGCCAGCAAGGTGCTGCTGGACTTCCTGATGGAGGAGAAGGAGCTGGTGTCGCGTCTCAGGTAACCAAGGTTACACGTGATAATAACACCATATTCTGCTGTTTTAAATTAACATACAGGAATATTCTCTTCTGCTTATATCTGACTTTTTTTCTCCTATTTGTTTTAGTTGATTATTTATATATATATACATTTTTACCAGATGACATGCAGGTAGGGATGTCACGATTATAAATTTTCTTGGTACGATTATTGTCAGATAAATAATCATGGTACTACAATTATAATGATTATTATGCATTAATTAATTTCTATGAATCAACACTATGAATGTGTAAAATCAAATATAATCAAAATATAACTTATAATTACTCATTGTTTAAACAAAATATGTAAAGTATCTATTAATATATGACTAATTATTAATCCCCCAGTGGAAGTGTTTGAAACATTCAGGTTATAAATTGTCATATATGCCAAATGTTTACGCTTATTTTAGTCGTTTTTGTTTTTAAATTACAAATGACATGCTAACATTTAAATTCCTACCAATTCAATGTTACGTTAAGTTAAATGGACCAGTATCTGTGCATTTGCCTTTATTTTGGCGCCACATCTGCCGATATGGTTCTTCCGACATAATCTTTTTTGGAAAGTGACGGTATTTAGGAATCTTTACGATAAATTAATTGTGGCGTTTAATACCACGATGAATTGTGAAAACAAGTAATCGTGACATCCCACTATACATGCAGGCATGCCGTACATATTCTAGCTATAGGGATGTATGTGTATAAGTTATTTTCTTTCATTTTTCTTATCCAACAAATTATTTTGGACGAATGATGTACCAAGTTCAAAAATCAATAGATATGTGATATGAAAAAACAAAAAACAAAAACACCAGATTAATTTCAGGCTCATTATCGCCCCTGTTGTGTTGTTTCCACCAGGTCCATTAAACACTACTTCCTGATGGACAAGGGCGATTTCTTCGTGCACTTCATGGACCTGACGGAGGAGGAGCTGAAGAAGCCGGTGGACGACATCGTTCCTCCCAGACTGGAGGCGCTGCTGGAGCTGGCGCTGAGGATGAGCACGGCCAACACCGACCCCTTCAAAGACGACCTCAAGGTCAGTGCAGATCAGATTTATTATTCATTATTGATCCGGTTGTTGTTGTAAATATGAACCAATGCTGCAGCTGGATTTGACTCGAAAAACCCGATGAGGCGTTGGTGCAACTTATTGTTCTGATCCTGTTCTGTTTCTATGATGAACAGTAGATGAATTAAAGCTGCTGTGATCAACATTATATTAATATTAACCTGTGATTAAATAAGAGATGAGATCATATCAGATAATTATTAACTAACTCCACAGTAAATCTGCAGAAAATGTGAAAAAAAGATAAATACTAAAGTTATAACAATAGTATGTATAAAATGACATGGCAGCAGATGAGTGATAGATAAATGGACTTGTTAAACTGTGACAGAGGAAACATCTTTCACCTCAGTGTTTCAGTTTCCTGGCTGCAAATTTTGGTTTCCTATTTTTTTGTTTTGTTTAAAAGGTGTGAAAACTCTTGTTTGTTTCATTTCCTGTGCATTAAGAAATAGGCCTGCATCCAAGTTAATACCTTTTATTCTCTCATTTGTAAACAAGAGCATTCAAAGAACAGAAATCCTAACTCTGTGGTAAAGACAATGCAGTGAGTCACTCTGACCAACAGATCTCTCTCAATCCCATTTGAAATTGCAGCAAATGATTTTAGGTTCATTCTTATTTTAGGCTATGGAAGCACTAGCAGCAGCCTTACAATGAAACCCGAATATTAAAATGAATAAAACGTTAAAATTTGAATACTTAAGAGAAGGACTACATGTTTGAGTGGAGGAGGAAATAAAGTGTTTGTTCTGTGGTCGAGGTCGTTGCTCCTTCACCTTCAGCTTCTTGTTCTGGATTAAACGTGACTTTCATCCACTAAATGATGAGTTCACAGTAAATTTACAGTGTCCAGTTTCATCATGAAGCCTGGTTCGTGTCTCATGTTCGTAAATCCCCTTGAAATTCTTAAGAAATAATCTGTAATGTTCCGGTGAAGTGGAGTGAAGTGGAGGGAAGTGAAGTGCCGTCGTCATCCTTCACTCACAGATTATGTCACGCTCTGTTAGTCACATCCATTAATGCCTGGACTTCCTGCCCCCCCCCCCCCCCTCTCTCTGCACAGATCGACCTGATGCCTCATGATGTCATCACTCAGCTGCTGCGGGTGTTGGCCATCGAAACCAAACAGGAGAAGGCGATCATCAACGCCGACTCGACGGACGCGGCCCTCAGCGGGCTGGAGGCCTTCTCCTTCGACTACATCGTCAAGTGGCCGCTGTCGCTCATCATCAACAGGTTTCTTTACAAAGTTCATTATAGAAATAAATTAAACCACATAACAGCAAAATCCAAACATGTTGAACAACAGAAACATCTTAAATCAACATTTTGCAAAAAAGAAAATGAAAATAAAAGTGATTTAAAAGCATAATAAGGGATAAAACAATATAAATTATCTTTTTATGCAGAAATAACTTGAGATGTTACCTCTGTAGAGGCAGCTTGTATTCATTTTTAATCTTGTCTTGTGATTATTATGTTATGTTTTAACTAATACTACTGTTTTTATCTGCTACTTCTGTTCAGTTCTCTTGGATTTAAATGACTTTGAGTTGCATTTTTTCGATTTCACGATGCACCCACTTTATTCACACACACAACAAAAATCATAGTTGGCTTGATAGTCACAAGGTGTGTGAACTGGTCTCCTAGGGAAGCTAACTGAAGCTTGTGGTAGGAGCCATTTACATACATTAGACATAGATTAGACACACATTGTAAACACATTTACATGCACATGACACTTACATACATTTAACATACTACATACAACACAACATACACTTAACATACAGTTTGTGATCCCGGGATGTACATTATATATATATATGAGTTTAGCAATTGTTCCTTTAGATGACGTTTAAACAAGGAGATAGATCGTGATGTTTTGAATTTTATGAATGAAAGATGCTATATAGAGATTTAAAGGAAGTTAGAGTTGGTCACAGAGCTCCAGAGTGTCGGAGGTCACTCATCATCATGAGCAGCGTTGACCCCGAGGTCACCAGCCGACCTCTGACCTCAGACTTCCTCAGACTTCCTTTAGAGCTGTAACTTTAGGCAGAGCCGTTAAAAATCAGTCTGACAGGGAGTCGGTGAAGAAGTTTTTGATGTTGGAGATTAGGGATGTCACGATTATAAATTTTCTTGGTACAATTATTGTCAGAGAAATAATCACGGTATTACGATTATCACAATTATTATGCATTAATTAAGTTCACAACACTATGAATGTGTAAAATCGAATATAGTCAAAATATAATTACATTACTAATTGTTTACACAAAATATTTCAAGTATCTATTAATATGACCAATTATCAACCCCCCAGGGGAATCGTTTGGAATAATCGGGTCATAAATCAGTGTTTCCCATTAATTAAAGAGACTGTGGCGGGCCGCCACAGTCTCTTTAGGGCCCGCCACAGTCTCTCACAGAAAAAAACATTTTTTTGGAAAAAAAAAAAAAAATATATATATATTTTTTTCAAATTTTTTTTTTTCTCACGTGTGTCTACGTGCGGTGCGCCCGCACGCGAGCGAGGCGGCAGTTTGAGAGGCTGACTGGCGGAGATGAGAGCTGGTGAAACGCTAGCATGGTTATTTAAAACACCATCTCTGATCTCTGCCTGCACATAGATACACAGACACGGGCGCACGCTAAATGCGCTATATCGCGCTAATTGCTCAGCTGCAGCGCTATATCGCCCCCCCGTCGGACCAACGACCCATCTCACCCCCCCCCCCCCCCCCCCCCCCCCCCCCGTCGGTTGCGCCATGGTCTCCTGAAATCCTGTGGGAAACACTGCATAAATTGTCATCAATACGTTTATTTTAATCGTTTTTTGTTTTGTTTTGTTGTTGTTTTTTAAATACAAATGACATGCTAACATTTAAATTCCTACCAATTCAATGTTACCTTAGTTAAATGGACCAGTATCTGTGCATTTACCTTTATTTTGGCGCCACATCTGCCGATATTCTGACATAATCTTTTTTGGGAAGTGACGGTATTTAGGAATCTTTACAATTAAAGCAGAAGTAAGCGGTATTTTTGTGTTAATATAAGTCTTAAATAGTTATATCTTCCGACAGCAATCACTTACATAGAGTGTTTGGACTGAAACTCTCAGTCCCTCTGCTCTGCTCTGAGCTGAGGAGAAAACTTTTCTCGTATCCTACAAGTTTTATCCAATGAGGAGAGAGAACGGCATGCAGGGCTGTGTGTGCAGCCAAGGGATGCGCCTGAATGTGGTGACGTAGGGATGAGGACCAATAGATCCATGACGAGGGCGGGGGCTGCTAACTCCATCGGCTGACAAGACGTTATGGTGCGTTCAAGGCAACCCGTAACTCGTGTTTTTCCGTCCTGTGAAGTCGTACCAGTTCGATCTGGTACGAGTTCACGGGTCAGAAGTTACGAGTGGCCGTTATAGTGACTTTCACAGGTAAAACAGGTCGGAAAAACACGAGTGGGTTGCCTGGAACGCTACAAAGTCGTAAGTCGTGACTTGAAGCTGTAATTTACGGTTTCAAAAGCCTGCCTGGAACGCAGCATTAGCCAAAACGACCGGACCACTCACTTCTGCTTTAAGTAATTGTGGCGTTTAATACCAAGATTAATTGTGAAAACAAGTAATGGTGACATCCCTATTGGAGATATTTTTGAAACAAAGGAACGTGAATGAAGTTCATTGTTGGTTCTGATCTCAACGACCTTTAGATCTCTGACCTTGTTGGTGTTTTCTTGTGTTTTGCAGGAAAGCCCTGACGAGGTACCAGATGTTGTTCAGACACATGTTCTTCTGTAAACATGTGGAGCGGCTGCTGTGCAACGTGTGGATCAGCAACAAGGACTTCAAGGAGTACTCGTTACACTCGGCCAAGTGGTGAGTGTGAACCGACCATTTAAAGGAGAATTCCGGTCATTTCTGACCCCTAAATCGTTGTCCTGATGGTCACCCAGTGTTGGGGGTCGAGCAAAAAACGCGACTAAAATTGATGCAGGCAAACCGGAGTTACACCATGGCTACCCGGCGCTAGGGATAGCCACAACGCTAAACTATGGGGGCAATTTTTTTCAACCACAACAAACACTCAGAAAACAATCAAATATCTCTGGTACATGACTGGAATCCTTAGAGACACCACTGAACTCATATAGTGTACAGTATAAACAGTATAAACTTTGTGTTTTTGCATGTAGCCACTCACCTCAGATAGCCCAACTCTGAAACATCCTGGAAAGACATTACTATCCGATCGCAGAAAAAAACACAAAGTTTATACTGTTTATACCGGTTTATACTGTACAGTTTATGAGTTCAGTGGTGTGTCATAAGGATTCGAGTCATGTACCATAGATCAGTGGTTCTCAACTGGTGGGTCGGGACCCAAAACTGGGTTGCGGACCTGTTCTGGATGGGTCGCGGACAGCTGGGCAAAAAAAAGTAAATATTTAATGCACATCTGATGTTGGACATGTCTTTTATTTTGAAATATAACTTATTTTGAAAGGCACACGAGACACGTGAACACATGCAGTTGTAATGATCCTCCTCAGTTTCTTATTATTTGCTCTGAATGCAAAGATATCAGTTTCTTATTAACGTGGCCTGAATGCAGTGAATCTTGTTTTGTTTTGTGGGTCTTTATTTTGTGCAATTTGATATTTATTCACTTTTGTGAACATGCTCTGAATGCAGAGATGCATTAGAAGTCAAATACATCGTTTTGTTAGTCTCCATTTTGTGCAGTTTGATATATCTTTGTTCACTTCCGTACATGCAGTTGTCATGGTCCCCCTCAGTTTCATTCATGTGCTCTGAAATGCACTTTGCTCAATAAAGAGCAAAATTAGTTTTTAAAAGGCTTTTTTTTTTTTTTTTTTTTTATCTTGATTTGAATTCTATAAAAGTGGGTCGCAACTTATGACCATGGGAAAATGTGGGTCCCAGAGTGAGACTAGCTGAGAACCCCTGCCATAGATATTTGATTGTTTTTTGAGTGTTTGTTGTGGTTGAAAGAATTGCCGAACGATTTAGGGGTCAAAAATGGCCGGAATTCTCCTTTAACGGGAGCAAGTCGTCTTCCTCCTCCTCCTCCTTGCGCTCATGCTTCATCCTCCTCTCTGCAGGTTCTCCGCCGCCTTCGCCCTTCGACAGCGGATGCTCAACTTTGTGCAGAACATCCAGTACTACATGATGTTCGAGGTGATGGAGCCGACGTGGCACGTCATGGAGAACAACCTGAAGACGGTGAGTTGGTGCTCAAACTCTGGATGTTTGTGTCTCATGTGAGTCGCTCTTCACGCTCCTCTCTCTCCCTCTCTCCCTCTCTGTGTCCAGGCGTCGAACATCGATGACGTGCTCTGTCATCACACCAGTTTCCTTGACAACTGCCTGAAGGACTGCATGCTGACCAACCCCGAGCTCCTGCGGATCTTCTCCAAGCTCATGTCCGTCTGCGTCATGTTCACCAGCTGCATGCAGGTTTGTCTTAGAGACGGAGATCTTCCTGGAAATGAATGAATGAATGAATGAATGAATGAATGAATGGTCACACAACACCAACATCAAAAATCAATCAACCGTTTTGCATGAACAGTTTAGCCAGCACATGTTATACATAACTGCAACCATACAAATCATCATACCGTGACCGAAAAGGCCAGAGGCTCATGTTAACCTCTCCTATACACTCCATAAAATTAGATTACTAAGAATATCAACAATACAAAATAATACGACGAAAAGAATCATTACTGTAATTTATAGTTATTAATTATTTTACATTTTAAGGCTTTCATAAAACGCAACGAAGAACGACATAACTTCAACTCATCACTGAGCTTATTCCACATTTTAACTCCCAAGACTGAAACACATTTGTATTCTACATTAGTTCTCACTTTGCACATTTCGAAAATCAACAACCCTCTTAAATTATAGTTTCCTTCTCTTGATTTAAATGATTTAAAAATGATTTCCATTGTGTTTAAGAACACAATATCTGAAAATGTGTTTTCAGATTGTTTTCACTTTGTTTATTATTCTAATTACTCTTTTTTGAAGTTTAGTTATAGGGTCTATGTTTGTTTTATATACATTTCCCCAGACCTCAACACAGTATGTCAAATATGGGAGTATAAGATTTAAGATATAGGAATAAATATGGGAATGATCCAGAGCAGTTTCTTCCTCAGAATAAAAGGTTTGTTGGTTTGCTTCCTGTTGCAGCGTTTCACTCAGAGCATGAGGCTGGAGCGTCTTTCTCGGGAACAGGGAACCATGGACGGTCCTCCCACTCAGGGCGAACTCGCCGAGGAAGCGGAGAAGAAGAGGTTAACCACAAAGGTATTTCACAACAATCTCCCGCCGCCGCCGCCGCTGCTGTGACCTTCTGCCCCCTTGAATGAACCGATATCTGAACAAGAAAGCGCTGAGTAGAGTTTCACAAACACGTTATGAAACTGAATCCAGAGAAAATGTTGAAAACTGCTCCCCAGCTGCAGTTTTTCTGCTGTTTAACTCATCTCTTCTCTCTGTGGTTGCAGTTTTTAGGCGAGCACGCCGACACGCTGCAGTCGGACGCCGGCTTGGAAGCCACCATCATTAAGTTCGACAGTAACTTCAGCACGTTGCTGCTGGACCTGCTGGACAAGCTGAGCATCTACAGCACCAACGACTGTGAACACAGCATGATCAGCATCATCTACAGGTACGACCGAAGCTCCACGGAGACGAGTCACTGTCAGGGGTCAATGTCAGGGCCGATCCAGGTGTTATTGATTATGAACTGATATGGATTATGTCATTTTCACTGTTTTCACAAATTAAAGGTAAATCTGTGAGTCTCCAGCTGATCACATTTTATTTAACCTTTATTTAACCAGGCGAAATCAATTAAGAACATGTTCTTATTTACAATTTACATGATTGATTTAACGCGATCTACTTGACAGTTTTAGTCGTCAGAGTTTAGATCAAGCAGCTCGTGAAAACTAAGATATGCTCCATGTCTTTTTTTCTTACAATTTATTTATTTAAAATTTTCAAACAAAGTACAATATTTCAGAGTCAATACCATTAACATTAGGTATTAAATCCCCCCCATGGACTAGAGTGTGGATAAAAAAGATAATAGTAATACCCTAGCCCTAACCCTAACCCTAGTAATAATTATAATAATAAAAATGATAACAATAACAACGACAATAATAATACGGTAATTAAAAAAAAAACAATAAAGATGAGGAAAAGATGAATAAATAAACAAAAATAAAATAACAATGAAACAAATTAAGTTACAACAACAGTAATAACCCATACTCACATCCATAGAAAGTGCACTATGCTCCATCTGTTATTTAATGTGTCAGCTACATATTTAATCATCATTCTGGTAAATAGAGGAAGAAGAAAAAGAAGAAGACACTTTATTTATATAGCACATTTCCAGTCAGAGACAACTCAATGTGTTTCATACACAAATAAGCAAAGCAGTATACAGAAATATAAAAATACAAATATATTGCACAGATATAAACCGAGATAAGTATGTTGGTGACTGGAGACTGGTCTATGGGTAAGAGAGTGCGAAAAGAAATGTCTTGAGTCTGTTTTTTTTTAAATACTGATGGTTTGGCTGCTTCTAATATTGTGAGGGAGGGAATTCCACTTTTTGGGGGCGTTTTTTTTTGTCCTTGGAGGTCACCGTCACTTTGCCGACGGGAGCGAGTGAGCGCTGCAAACTAGAAACTGAACGTTAGATATCACGGTTTTCCTCCCGTATTACACACTGGACCTATAAATGATTTTTGGGAAATTCCAGTAAACAAGCGACTGCAGTAGTCGAGTCTGGCTGTGACAAATGCATGAATAAGTTTCTGAATTTATTTGACAGGGAACTACGGATTTTTTAGATATTTTTAAGATGGAAAAAAGGAAGATCTCGTGATATTATTGTGATGGTGGAAGTTAAGGTCAGCATCAAGATTTCTGGCATATTCTGTGTTATTGAGAGAGAGGGATTCAAGGTCAGCTGTGATTTTTTTTTTTTATTATTTCTTTTTGGTTTTGGGCCTAGTATAATAATTTTTTAATAAGTTTTATCGTTAAGTCAAAGGAAGTCGTGATTCATCCAATTGTTGATGTCCCTTGATGCAACCAGTTAATGAAGCTATGGGGCTCAGATCATCGGGGGAGTTTTGTATTTTGTGTTTTTTAAAATATGACCAAGGATAAGCAGCTATAGATTGAATAGGAGTGGACCGAGAATTGAGCCTTGTGGAACGCCACGGGTCAGAGGGAATCTGTCGGATGAGAAATGGTCAATGGATACAAAACAATTCTCTAGTGTCCAATAGATATGAGGATAGTCAGCTGAAAACAGGACCAGATGATCCCATCCAGTTATGAAGACTGTTCAGAAGGATGTGGTGAACAATGGTGTCAAATGCTGCACTTAAATCAAAATAAAACTAAATAAGAAAGACTCAAACTGGAATCTGGACTCCACAACATTTCACATAAACCTGTGAAACTGAACAATGCATTTAAAGGGATAGTTCAGCCAAAATTCAAATTTCACTCATTATCTCCTCCCCCTCATGTGGACTAAGGGCTGGGAGAAGTTTCAGAGTCCTCCGTGGCTTCTCTGAGTTACAGGGGGTCTCGGCGTAGCAGTGCATGTCCATATAATGGTTGCGAATGGATACCACTTTTCTTTGTCCAAAAAGACACACCAAAAAACATCCAAATACCTCCATGCTGCTCGTCTGTAATGTCCCTCTTGTATTGAAGCCCCAACATGAGAAATTGTTCCGAAAAAAAATTAATAAGTCTATATTTTAAGCTTGTTTGTAGCGGAAGCTCCCAGTGTCTCATTTCACTGCTCTGCCTGTGTCAGTGCAAATCTCACGTGATTTGAGACTGAGACACTGGGAGGATTTAATTTTTTTTGGAACAATTTCTCATGTTGGGGCTTCAATACAAGAGGGACATTACAGACGAGCACTATGGAGGTATTTGGATGTTTTTTGGTGTGTCTTTTTGGACAGTAAGGAAGTAAAGTGAGCTCCGTTCGCTACCGTCATATGGACATGCAGTGCTGCGCTGAGCCCCGCTGTAACTCAGAGAAGGCACGGAGGACTCTGAAACTTCTCCCAGCCCTTAGTCCACATGAGGGTGAGTAGATAATGAGTGAAATTTGAATTTTGGGTGAACTATCCCTTTAAACTAGAGGTCGATCGTTCACCCTCCACCGGTTGTATATCCAGGCTACGTCACCAGATCTCCACACAGAGACAGTGAAGGTAACACCGCAGTGAACCTGAGATCATTTATATTTAAACACAGGCAGCTCCACATTAAAGCTGCTGCTGCGAAAACTAAACACTAAAATAAACTGCGTCCTGCGTCGAAGCCGAGCTGAGGAGGTTCTCTGCTCTCTGTGTTGTTGTCGTCGTTTTCAACAACAGGATATGGCGAGGGACAAGAGAGGTTATTGTGATGAAAATGTGTTGCTGCTGTGACTGAGCTGACTGGACCGTTGACTCAGTCACCTGATTAATCAGCTTCCTCCTGCTCCAAACTACTGTGATTGTATCAGCCCTGTAAAAAAAAAAACCTCTATCTAGTGTCCACCTCTAATTCAAACACACCATGATGTGCTATTTGTAATATTATAAATTATTCATATTAATCACTGTGCATGATGTAATAATCCTTTAAAGCTGCACTGACTCTCTGGAGCTTAGTATCCGTCTTTTAGCTCATTACATCAGTTCGGCCTGAAAACAAACTGCTCTCATCAGACTCGTTTCCTGCTGCTGCTGCTGCTAAAAAGTTAATGGAGACTCAAAAGCAAAGAGTGGGAGTTTAACATCGTGTGAGCTGGATGTCAAACAAGCAGCTGTTTTTGATCTTATAAGGTGGTAAAAATGTGGCCAAAAAAAAATCACTTTTAAAGGGATAGTTCAACATTTTGGCAAAATGGCCCATTGCCGCAATCCCTATAGTCATATAGCAGTAGGTTTGTTACCTTTAATTGTCGGTGCAAGCTGTTTTTAGAACGGCGGAGCAGAGCCGTGAGCTGCTCAGAGCTACACTACGGAGGCTCATATCATGGGATTTCTTGGTTTCCCTCATCAAACTCATCAATACACACAATCCAACAACTCCACAACGCTCTGGTGGACAAGTTGTGACCTGCACATTCACCACGCTATGAGATAATAACACAACGTTACCAGACAGAGTTGTTTTAGAGGGAAATTCATGCAAAACCGCTGATGCACGTTGCCTTCAGGGACAGTTTTTCATCAAGCAGTCTCTGTATTTGCGTTGTGGAGTTGTTGGATTGTGTATTTGATGAGTTTGATGAGGGAAACCAAGAAATCCCATGAGCCTCCGTATAGCGTAGCTCTGAGCAGCTCACGGCTCTGCTCCGCCGTTCTAAAAATAGCTTGCACCGACAATTAAAAGTAACAAACCTACTGCTATGACTATAGGGATTACTGTATATGGCAATGGGCCAATTTGCCAAAATGTTGAACTATCCCTTTAAAGGTGATAATGTTGTTGACATCTTTGAAAATTAAACTATTTTCTGACATTTCAGGCTGGATTTCAACGGCTTCTACACGGAGCGCCTGGAGCGGATGGCCATCGAGCGCAGTCAGAAAGCAGCAGCGTAGCAGCATCGTCCTGTTTTAACAAACCACCCAGCAATAAAGACGTCCTGCCCATCAGTCCCTACGCTACGCCGACCGCCCAGATTATCACCATAGAAAACATCAGCTGTCAGTCCAAGAGCTGATAACGTCAGTCAGTGTGTATATTATATATGATGTTCTGTATGAAATGTAGAGTTAAAAGCCTCCCTGTTTTTTCAGCGTCATTTCAAAGCTACACGTGTAAATTTAAAGAACTGTTTATTCTGCTCTGACACTCCTTATTATGGGTAACTTATTGTACCTGTACAGTGGAAATGTATGTTTGTATCGCACTTCATTAAAACTAAACTTTACTGAACGGGTTTGGGTTCCTGACCTCTGATTTCACTGGAAGAGATGTCGATCTTTTTGAGATGGGTTACGTCATTTCCATTTTTATTGTGAGTATTTTATTATATCAGGATGCACTTAATCCCTTTGGTCACTTCTCAGCTGAACATTATGAGTTATTGGATCATTCATTTGATAGTTTGCAGATGCAAAAAGTTGTGTCAAGTTAACTGAACTCAACCAGACTCACTCGAATTTCAAAATAAAAGCATGGAAGCATTTCCTAAAGTGGTCATTACAAGTGTTTGTGTTTTCTACAGTATTTTACAGAAAATAAATCTAAACACAAGTTAAAGTTTCTGTTTCTCTACAGGAGGAGTCCATTGTATATAATGTAAATGTTTTTAGGTTTTTTTAAGTAGAAAAACACAATATTGGTCTACACACTCAGTGTCCCTAATGATGTTTAGAAATACATGGTGAGAAGAATCAACTAAATCAATAATGCTTACATAAAACAACACTTATAGGATAACGAAAAAGGTGATAAACATGATTAAAAAGTAATAAAAAAGTAATAAACAAAAGGGACATTACACTCAGATATTAAAGACAGGGAAAAGAGTGGTAATTTTTTTTTAAACAATGTTTTACCTCATTAAAACATTTAATATTTTTGATTTTCCCAAATGTCAAACTGTTTCCCCTCTTGTGTAATCAAGATTGGGAAATAAACGAAACAGGTGCCACTTTGAAAACAAGTTAAACATCTTTAAACGTAAGTCCATATCCTAATTTTATTTGTTTGTGGCGATAAATCATTCTGTTATTTTTTAAAACGCTGTACGTTTTGTTTTACAGCAAGGGTGTCAAACATGCGGCCCGTGGGCCAGAACCGGCCCTGCAGAGGGTCCAATCCGGCCCTAAGGATGAATTTGTCAAGTGTGAAAATTTGAAATTGCACATATTTTTATCAAGAAATTTCAGGTGGTTTATGTAATATAATAATATGTTTTGTAAAAGGATAGTTCAGTAACTGTAAACATACTAAAACAGAGGAAAATTTCAATTTTTAAAATATATTTAAAGGTTATTATGCTTTTATTTTACTGGTCCCGCCCACTTGAAATTAAATTGTGCTGTTTGTGGCCCCTGAACTAAATTGAGTTTGACATCCCTGTTTTAGAGAAACTATTTCCATCTCCCAGATTGTAGATTGTAGAATGCAGCGGGACCGTGCTTTTACTTTGAAACATGTCACCACACCGGAAGTCTGTCGCTATGGCTACGACTTTGGTTGACTTCTATTCAGCCCGTTGCTTGGTGACGGTTCGTTCCGGTAAATGTGTGAGTCGGTGATAAGCGTCACTGCGGGGGGCGGGGCTTGGCTTTAACGGAAGAGCTGGCACCGCTTGACTCACGGGCGGAGATTAGAACCGGGCGGAGAGCGGGGCAGAGTGAAGGCGGTGGCCGAGCAGAGCGCATCGCGACCGGGGAGAAACATGTTGTCGCTGTGGGTCTCATGGAGTAAGTTCTTCACTTTAATCACATTATTGCTGTGTTTTATATTAATAATGGAGAAGTTGTTGAGCAGAGCAAATATCTTTAACGGTAAAAACAACAACAAACAAAAGTAGGTTAAATATGAAAACTGCATGCCAGCCTCCATTTATACTGTAACGACTCTATTTTCAGAAAAACTGCATTAAAAGACTTTTTATTTTTGACATTTGTTCTGTAAAATGACTAATTAATTTATGAATTAATCAGGAGTGTCGATGTTTGCAGCGCAGGATTTAAAAAAAAACTGTTTAAAAGTCTTAAAACCTTCAAAATGTTTTAAAAGTCATGAATATTGTCAGTTTCCTGCTGCAGACGGAAACAACAGATTAAACCTATTTGTTTGTTTTTTACAGTAGAATAAAACCTGAGTAAAACTTGAGGTCTTTTGTTCCAGAGTCTCTGACCAATCAGCCTCAACTTCATTAAATATTTTATGAACTGTGTTAAAATGCCTGTTCTGCTGCTCATCCGTGTCGTGTTCAGAGGTTAATTAATTAGTGATGCAAAAAGGTCGAGTTTATAGGGAATTATTGACAACAAAAAAAGGGATTTATATATAAAATACATAAAGAACTCAATTCTAGATTCAATTCACTGGTAGTTATATAAGGTAAACATGTGTTAAAATTATGTTTTATATGATAAAAATGTGATTTTGTGAAGATGCATCTGACTCCACGCTCTGTGTAGATGTGTAGTATAAACTCTGTATGTGTGTGTGTGCAGTGTGTATCGTGCTCAGCTCTAGTTTGCTGTCCCATGTGGAGCGTTATGAGGTGGTCAGACCTCAAAGACTGAACCAAAGACAGAGGAGGAGCCTGGAGGAAAACCAGGTGAGTGGAGAGCAGCCTCACCTGTCAATCACCTGTCGAATATTTAACATGTCAAACAAAATCCATAGAACAACCTGGAAAGTAACTTTTAGTGCATCTATTCAGCTTCTGTGTTTACGTTTAATTAGGCCTATATGATATATTGATTGATATGTTGTCCTGTGACTGCAGCTTTACCCCGACACGGTGCAGTATGAACTGACCATTGAAGGGAAGAACCACACTATTCATCTGGAGAAGAACAAGTACGAACTGCTTTTTATTCTTTTTCCGTCAGATTAAATGTAAAATATAATTGAATATATTGTCTTATTATTATATTATTGTGTTCTATAGTGATCTGCTTGGGAGAGACTACACCGAAACTCACTATTCAGAGGACGGGAAAAGAGTGACGACGTCGCCCAATGAGGTGAGAGAGGAGGAGGAGGTTTAATATTCAAAGATATTAATCAAATTGACTGATTTAGGAGATTAAAAGTTCATGAAAATAAACATTAATATTGATGTTGTTAATCAATGACATCACATTTACTTCCAGATGTTCCTGTTTTAGCTGATCTGTTCACAGTTATTTCAATATTTCAATTAATTGTAAAGGTTTTTATTTTATTTTCATGTTTTTTGTGGCTTTTATTGTTGTTTTTATTCCAGTTTTATTGTGTTTGTGTTTACTGACATGTTCATAGTTCAACACTGTTGCTTTTAGGACCTTTTAACTTTTAGCTGTTTTCCTGAGTTAAAGCCAAGTTTTCAAAACAAGAAGTCCCCCCCAAAAAAATTGAAATAACATTAGTGTGTGTAATATTATCTTGTGAGCGTGTGTTGATCTTTATTATAAGACCCCGGGACATTATAAACCTCTGACAGCTGAGTGTGTATTGATAATACGAGTGTGAAGAATGAACTGTGTTTTCCTCTCAGGAGCTCTGTTATTACCACGGTCGAGTCCAAGGCGTCGACGACTCCTCGGTCAGCGTGGGGATCTGTTCAGGGATTAGGTAACGAAACATTTCATCTCTCTCTTTCTCTTACACACATGAAACATTTCTGAAACATTTCTTCATCTGTTGCTTCATGGTGTTTAGTAACGATGATGTTTCTGAATCAGCTTCTGTTTTTCTTAATTTCCTGTTTGATTTCTTGTTATCAGACTTTATCTGTGTCTCATTTGCCTTTATTATCTAGTTTCATTTTCCTGTTTTTTGTGAAACTGACAACGTTCAACACTGATGTAAGCGTCTTTATACCAAACTGACATGTTTAGACCTTATTTTCAAAATATTTAGATAATTTCCGTCTGTTTTCTGAGTCATATTTCATTAAAGGGATAGTTCAACATTTTGGCAAATTCACCTATTGCCATTATCCCCATAGTCATACGAGTAGGTTCATCATCACCTTTAATTATTGGTGCAAGTTAGTTTGAGATCAGCGGGGCAGAGACGTGAGCTGCTCAGTGAACACAATGGAGGTGAACGGTACAGGTCCGCTGTCCCTCATCAAACACACAATCCAACAACTCCACAACGCTCTGGTGGACAAGTTGTGACCTGCACATTCACCACGCTATGAGATAATCATGTATAATTAATGTAACATTGCGTTTTAGAGGTAAATGAAGAGACTGCTTGATGAAAAACTGTCTCCGACGGGAACGCGTATCAACGGTTTTGGATGAATTTACCTCTAAAACAACTCTGTCTCCTAATGTTACATTATTATCTCATAGCGTGGTGAATGTGCAGGTCACAACTTGTCCACCAGAGCGTTGTGGAGTTGTTGGATTGTGTATTTGATGAGGGACCTGTACCGTTCACCTCCATTGTGTTCACTGAGCAGCTCACGTCTCTGCCCCGCTGATCTCAAAACAACATGCACCGATAATTAAAGGTGATGAACCTACTGCTATGACTATAGGGATTATGGCAATAGGCAAATTTGCAAAAATGTTAAACTATCCCTTTAATAAACATTCTTTATGTTATTTTCATTAATAAACGTTCCTGTGTCCTGATTGGTGCAGGGGCTTCGTGAGAACGCGGCGGCAGCTTTACCTGATCGAGCCTCTGGGACAGACGGACGACGGCGACCACGCGGTTTACAGACAGGAGGACCTGCAGGTCAAAGGTCGCCCCGGCTGCGGCTCCACCTCCAACGCCACCACCACCACGCTGTACGACCACGACCACGACCAGGACCAGGACCAGGACTGGAAACCTCGTGCCGCTGGACTCTACAAGACCAGAGCGTCGGTACGTGACATCACCACCAAGACGCCGTTTTCAAGTTTATTAAAGGGATAGTTCACCCAAAATTCAATTTTTTTTGGCTCGGGAAGTCTTTGTTAGGAGGAAACAAACTTCAAGAAAACTGTTAAAGGGATAGTTCACCAAAAATTCAAATTTCTTCAACTTTCTTCGTCCAATAAGACACACCAAAAAACATCCAAATACCTCCATAGTGCTCGTCTGTAATGTCCCTCTTGTATTGAAGCCCCGACATGAGAAATTGTTCCGCCGGTCAATGCAAATCACGCAAGATTTGCACTGACACAGGAAGAGCACTGAACCGAGACACTGGGAGCTTCCGCTACAAACAAGCTTAAAATATAGACTTATTTAATTTTTTTCGGAACAATTTCTCATGTCGGGGCTTCAATACAAGAGGGACATTACAGACGAGCAGCATGGAGGTATTTGGATGTTTTTTGGTGTGTCTTTTTGGACAAAGAAAGTTGGTATCCATTGACAACTATTATATGGACAAATACTGCTGCGCTACCCCCCCGTAACTCAGAGAAGGAACGGAGGAAAATTCTCACAGCTCTTAGTCGACATGAGGGTGAGTAGATAATGAGTGAAATTTGAATTTTTGGTGAACTATCCCTTTAACAGTTTTCTTGAAGTTTGTTTCCTCCTAACAAAGACGTCCCGAGCCAAAACAACGTCATGTTTCTATGAGGTTGGAAACACACTGATGTGTTTAATGTCCTCGTTTTCTGCAGCGTTTAATTTTCCCTTAAACTGAAATATCACAATGGAGCATTTTAAATATGTATTTACTGTTATTGTCATGTTTATTTTATGTCTAATCAGTCTGAAAACACTTCATAATTACACACTGCGACGCATTAGTGAAGCACTATTCATCATTATGAGCTCATATGATGTGTTTCATCAGATAAGAAGAGTTAAACATGTGTATAAATTACAGACTAATCAGTAGGATGAATGAGGAATTGTTTAATTACGCTGAACTAATGCTTCATAGTGTGTCGTTATTAGAAAGTGATAATCAAAGTCTGTTATTTTGTATTCATGTTATTTTTATGAGTCATGAACTATAATTAAGAAATTAATAGTTAATGAAACGCATGGGCTGTAACCACTCAAATGTTTTTATTCGATATAGCCATTGTATAAATAAAGGCTTTTTATATTATTAAAGAAGAGTGCCTTGGATTTTCCTCTTTAGACCAATGTTCCCACGTTCGTCATATGTTTTGAACCTTCTGAGCACTCTGGATTTTTTCCTTTTTTTCTTAATAGTTAATGAGTTTAAAAGTTGTTTCTCTGTTTCAGAAAACGAAATCAGAGTCGAGTCCTCAGATGTTTGTGGAGCTGTACGTGGTGGTCGACAACACTGAGGTAAATATGAACACAAACATAAACATACTGTAAATAGTGTCATTAGTCCTTTTTGCTCTGCTCCATAAATCTGACTGTGTTTGTCTCTTTTCTTCCTCCAGTATAAACGATACGGAAGTGAAACTAAGTCCCGTATCCTCGGAGTCATAAATCACGTCGACAAGGTACAACTCCTTTTTTTTTTCTTTTCTTTTTTTTTTCGTCTTGTTCTCAGTCGAAGCTCGTGTTGTTGAGTGTTTCCATGGCGCTGAGCCTTCATCTCCTCCTCCTCCTCCTCCTCCTCTGTCTGCAGCTGTACCGGCCTCTGAACATCCGCGTGCTGCTCGTCGGCCTGGAGATCTGGACGCACAAGGACATCATCGCCGTCGACGTCGACTCCGAGACGACGCTGGACCGCTTCCTGCTGTGGCGCCGGACCGACCTGCTGAAGAGCATCAGACACGACAACGCCCAGTTTGTGACGTGAGGACGAGTGTTGTAGTTGTTGTTATTTATTTTAATGTTTATTTAAAGGGATAGTATAATTTTTTTTAAGTGGGGTTGTATGATCTACAAATAGCCCCTAAGTACTTTAATTGCAGTAGAAGACTCTCTGCACTCCTCCCGTTAGCAACGCCAGCCCATAATAGCCCTGCCCAGAGATTTACAACATACAGTGTTGTGAATGGACCCAAAGAAACGGCCTATTTTCACGGCCTAAAATAGGTTTTACCTGAATTATAATATAGCAAACAATGGAACTGTGTATTTTTTTTCAGGTAAAACCTCTTTTAGGCCACGGAAATAGGCCGTTTCTTTGGGTCCATTCACAACAATGTATGTTGTAAATCTCTGGGCAGGGCTATTATGGGCTGGCGTTGCTAACGGGAGGAGTGCAGAGAGTCTTCTACTGCAATTAAAGTACTTAGGGTGCTAAAAAAATGCTAATATCCCTTTAACAGGGACGATACAACATTGCCACAGAGAATGAAAAATGTGATGCATACAAGACGTCTATAGCTTCAGCTAATTTGCAGTCTTTGTCCCTGGTCAGGCTAAAGAAGGATAAAAGATACTAAGTACCGTTACAATAAATGCAATAATACAAATACAGTGAATAATACAGTGAATAGGTATCATGAATAAATAAACACAGCTACAAAATTTAGATTAAGAAATTGCACAGATTAAATACGTTAAACATTAGTAAAATGCTGTATTGGCAGTGACTTGAGAGAAGTTAATGTTCACATTTCTGCTGCTGCTCCTTGTCGTTGTCCCACAGTTGTCTGACTTAGTAAAAATCTGTGACATCGCTTGTGTGTGTGTGTGTGTGTGTGTTGTTGTTGAACCGGTGCAGACGCCGCTTCTCTCTCTCTCTCTCTCTTATCCTGACGTCTGTTTCTTCTCTTCTCTCCACCAGCGGCATCGACTTCGCCACGGACACGGTCGGACTCGCCAACAAATTCGCCATGTGCACCGAGAACTCAGGCGGAGTCAACCAGGTGAGACGCCGACCTCTGACCCCTCCAACATCCGCAGGTGGAGCCGGTCTCTGAGCGTCTGTATGAACTTCTTCTTTTTCCTCTTCTCCTTCTTCATGTCTCCTCCACTCCAGGATCACCATGACAACGCCATCGGCCTCGCCTCCACCATCGCTCACGAGATGGGCCACAACTTCGGCCTCTCCCACGACGCGGCCGGCTGCGTGTGCGGACCGTCGTTCAGCAGCGACTGTGTGATGGCGGAAAAACTCAGGTGAGGAACAAGATGATGATGATACTAAAATAATAACTAGAAAATTTCCTCTCGGGAAATTTTGAAAGGCCCACGGGGCTAAAATTCGTACACTGTTGAGAAAAGTAATAGCACAGCGATCCCGATCAGGACGCACGTTTTGATATATAATTTGTCCTGCAACTCGAAGAGTAGCGGACCGAAAAAGCGTCCGGAAGATGAAAAATAATTCGCTTCGCCCGGGCACTGGTCCCTGCAGCTATTTCATAGCTGTTGGGACCAGTGCCCGGTGTGATTGCCCGTGGCCCTAATTATAAACACTTCATGTGCATATATATACATGTACAGTACAGCTTCTCTGAAAAACAGAGTTACTGAGTGTGTTAAACAGACAGACTCAGACTCTGTGTCGGCGTGAGATCTGCAGAGCTGAGGAGCAGGAATGTTTGGATTGTAGTTTAGTTGTTCTTGTGTTGCATGATGGGAAGGATCAAATTTCAGTTCCACAAAAAAATGCAACATAATGCGGATAAAAGTTTGTGGACACTTCAACACTGACACATTCAGTCCAGTCACTTCCTGTCGGTTTTTACTGCTGCAGACGCAACTGTGTCTCTTGTTGTTGAATGAATGAAATAAGATAAAACCCAGTCCATTAAAGGGGAATTGCTGTTTTTTACAACCTGGACCTTATTTCTAGCATAAAATACGATCATTTACTCACCCAGATAACTTTGGTGTCATTACAAGTCTTTCCGACGAAATAAGATCTAGCTGAGAGCCACGTATATCCATATAATGCGAGTCTACGGGGCAGCGCAATGCAGCTTCTAAATAACACATTATCTGCAGAGAAACTCCTTCATTTCACCAATATTTAGTTCTGATAGGCTAGTGCTATTCCCCTCTGAGTCCGGGGTTAGCTGTTATCAACACCCGGGGTCTGTAGGTTGACCTCTGACCGTAACTTGATCGTATGTTATGCTAGAAATAAGGTCCAGATTGTAAAAAAAAACGGCAATTTCCCTTCAAAAACTGAACTATCCCTTTAAATTGAGTTTTTCCTGCTGAGGACCCCCTGGTGGCCCCCCGCTGAGCCCCGGCCCCCACATAGAAAACCACTATTTTAAACCACAGTGTTTTTCCAGCCTTTATTTTCCTGTGTGATGACGATGGAGAGAAGTGGTTCTGTTGATGATGTCAACCTCAGCTCTGAATCAGACTGATGCTGCTGCAGCTGCTGCAACATCTGGTGGAAACACTGACACCAGACAGGGGTTGTTCCAGATGTGGACGACGACAACGTTGGAACGGGATAGTTCACTCAAAATTGAAATTTCACTCATTATCTCCTCCCCCTCATGTGGACTAAGGGCTGGGAGAAGTTTCAGAGTCCTCCGTGGCTTCTCTGAGTTACAGGGGGTCTCGGCGTAGCAGTGCATGTCCATATAACGGTTGCAAATGGATACCAACTGTCTTCGTAACAAAAAGACACACCAAAAAACATCCAAATGCCTCCATGCTGCTCGTATGTAATGTCCGTCTTGTATTGAAGCCCCGAAATGCGAAATTGTTCCGAAAAAAATTAAATAAGTCTATATTTCAAGCTTGTTTGTAGCGGAAACTCCTCTTACTTAGCTTCCGCTACAAACAAGCTTAAAATATAGACTTATTTAATTTTTTTCTGTAACTCAGAGAAGCCACGGAGGACTCTGAAACTTCTCCCAGCCCTTAGTCCACATGACGGTGAGTAGATAATGAGTGCAATTTAAATTTTGGGTGAACTATCCCTTTAACTGTGTTTGAGTTTCATCACTGACTCCTCTCCCTCTCCCTCTCCCTCTTTCTCTCCCTCTCTCTCGTCCTCAGGACAGGAAACCAGGCGTTCCCCGAGCTCTTCAGCAGCTGCAGCGTGGAGCAACTGTCCGACTTCCTGGAGCGAGCTCGGCCCGGCTGTCTGAGCAAACCCACCCCCCTCAAGACCGTCGCCGTGGGGCCGCGCTGTGGCAACGCCATGCTCGACCCCGGGGAGGAATGTGACTGTGGCACCGTGGAGGTAAAACACTTCACTCTGCAGCAGATGAGTCATTTTTAAGAAGCAGCAGCTCGTTTAAATAGAGAGTTTAAATATAAACCTCAGAGAGCAGAGCCGCCTGGTTTCCTGCCCGAGGTCACGGATAATAAAGGAGAGGGGGCAGCAGCAGCGCTCGGCCTCAAGGAGTCAACATAGTTTTCCTGTGCGCTCAGCGTGTTGGCAGAGATTTCAATCTGGACTCCACACTCGACTCATGTTTCATCATCGCTGCTGTTTGTTTTAAAGGGAAAGTTCAACATTTTAGCAAATTCTTCTATCACCATAATCCCTATAGTCATAGCAGTAGGTTTGTTACCTTTAATTGTAATTGGTGCAAGCTATTTTTACGGCGGAGCAGAGCCGTGAGCTGCTCAGAGCTACGCTACGGAGGCTCATGGGATTTCTTGGTTTCCCTCATCAAACTCATCAAATACACAATCCAACAACTCCACAACGCTCTGGTGGACAAGTTGTGACCTGCACATTCACCACGCTATGAGATAATAACACAACGTTACCACACAGAGTTGTTTTAGAGGGAAATACAGAGAGAAAACTGCCCCCGACGGGAATGTACATCAGCGGTTTTGCATGAATTTGCCTCTAAAACAACTCTGTCTGGTAACGTTGTGTTATTATCTCATAGTGTGGTGAATGTGCAGGTCACAACTTGTCCACCAGAGTGTTGTGGAGTTGTTGGATTGTGTATTTGATGAGTTTGATGAGGGAAACCAAGAAATCCCATGAGCCTCCGTAGCGTAGCTCTGAGCAGCTCACGGCTCTGCTCCGCCGTTCTAAAAATAGCTTGCACCGACAATTAAAGGTAACGAACCTGCTGCTATGACTATAGGGATCATGGCAATGGGCCAATTTGCCAAAATGTTGAACTATCCCTTTAACATCTGATGTTTTTCCAGGAATGCAGGAACTCTTGTTGTGACGCCGCGACCTGTCGCCTCACTGAAGGATCCCAGTGCGCTCACGGACGGTGCTGTGAAAACTGTCAGGTAGGTTCAGCCCCTGAACTCAACGGTTGTTCTGTTCCTTTAAAATATAAAAATACACTTGTATGTAGCTCAACCTGCTTCTCAGGACTCAGATATTCACTGACAGATTGAACAGATGTTTCTATCCTATCTATCCAGTTCTATGTGCAAACAGTTTCCAGATGTTTGTTTGGAGAAGAATAAGCAGCTCTGGCCGATTTAAAGACGAGACGACTTCATTATATCTCACTTATCTAAAGTCATTTGCTCTTAAAGAAGAAGGTTCTGGGTTCAGTGGGTTCAGGGATGGGTTTAGTTGACTGATATGAAGTCATTTGACCTAAAAACCAGAGTTTCTTCTTGTTTTACTGATTAAAGTTGATTTATTCCTGGACTGAACAAACTCATTTTTACATTTCCAGTCATGTAAAACGAGCTCGCTGCATAAACAGACGATTTCATGAGTATTCAGTCTTGTTTTAATTCCTGTACGTCAGTGAATCGTTTCTACACTTTGAACAACGACTGTCCAGATGTTTGACCTTTAAACCTGCAGCTTTATAAAGTTGTCACAAAAAATTCACAAAAAACAATCGGAGCCAGATTTCCTGAGGCCGGTGGGTGTTGCTGTTCGAGTCCGACCACGGTGAAGGTCGCTCGGACTCGCCTCGCCTCGCTGCCGGTTAATGACTGTGGCTGGTTTAATGACTGCAGCTCAGTAATAACAGGAAACAGAGAGCCGAGCGACTCGCTACATCCTTCCTCAGATGAGACGTTTGGCGTGCAGGTCACCACCGAGCGCCACATCTCCCTCTCCTCACCGCGTCATGTCAACGTCAATTTATTTATATAGCACATTTCATATGACAAGCATAAACTCAGTGTGCTTCAGAATAAAAGCAAGATGCAATACATGTGAGTACATATTAAAACAGAAGCCAATGTGTTAAAGACAGACAAACAAACAAAAAATAAACGAATTAAAAGCTTGCAAGAACAAGTATGTTTTAAAGGGATAGTTCAACATTTTGGCAAATTGGCCCATTGCCATAATCGCTATAGTCATAGCAGTAGGTTTGTTACCTTTAATTGTCGGTGTAAGCTATTTTTAGAACGGAGGAGCGGAGCGGCAGGCTTCTCAGAGCTACGCTACGGAGGCTCATGGGATTTCTTAGTTTTCCTCATCAAACTCATCAAATACACAATCCAACAACTCAAAAACGCTCTGGTGGACAAGTTGTGACCTGCACATTCACCACGCTATGAGATAATAACACAACGTTACCAGACAGAGTTGTTTTAGAGGGAAATTCATGCAAAACTGCTGATGCATTTTATCAGCAAGCAGAGTCTGTATTTACCCTGTATTTCCCTCGAAAACGGCTCCGTTTCGTAACGTCCCATTATTATCTCATAGTGTGGTGAATGTGCAGGTCACAACTTGTCCACCAGAGCGTTGTGGAGTTGTTGGATTGTGTATTTGATGAGTTTGATGAGGGAAACCAAGAAATCCCATGAGCCTCCGTAGCGTAGCTCTGAGCAGCTCACGACTCTGCTCCGCCGTTCTAAAAACAGCTTGCACCGACAAATAAAGGTAACAAACCTACTGCTATGACTATAGGGTTTATGGCAATGGGCCAATTTGCCAAAGTGTTGAACTATCCCTTTAAGATTACACTTAAAAGAAGATGTTGTTGCAGATGAGCGGAGTTGAATGGGTAAAGAGTTCCATAGTGTTGTACCATAACAACTAAAAACACCTTGAGCTGATTTTGAATGTATACGTGGTATATTGAGAAGAGATTTACATGAAGATCTGAGGTATCTGTCAGAAACATAGGGAGGGGCAGCACCATTAAGAGATTTAAAAACAACAAGTGAAATTTTAAAATCAATTCTTTATGTGTCTTGTGCTTTCATTAACCTTCAGTTCCGAGGCGCTGGGATCTGCAGGAACTCGGTCAGCGACTGCGACCTGCCCGAGTTCTGCACCGGCCTGTCGGGGGACTGTCCCGAAGACGCCTTCGAGATGAACGGGAAACCGTGCAGCGACCAGGGGGACGGGTACTGTCACGACGGCCAGTGTCCCACACACGAGCAGCACTGCTGGAGGCTGTTCGGAACAGGTAACCGTAGCAACGTGATGGTTTACACACATGACAGCTACTTTGATTTAGTGAATTGAATTGAATTGAATTGAATTGAATTTATTTATTTATTTCGGTATATACACTGAAAAAACTTATTTCTTGTCAAAATGTCTCATTTCTAGTCTAAACTAATCTCTTTCCACTTAAAATAAGACTCATCACCCAAAAATGAACTTGTTTTTAGATCATTTTCACTTGTTTCAAACTAATTTTCAATTGAAATAAGTAGAAAAATCTGCCAGTGAAAGCAAGTTTTTTGTGCTTGTAATAAGAAAGAAAAACTTCAGATTTTTCTACTTATTTCAAGTGGAAAATTTGCTTGAAAAAAGTAAAAAAGTGTATAAAAACAAGCTACTTTTTTTTAAATGTGATGAGTCTTATTTTAAGTAGAATGAGATTTATTTAGACTAGAAATGACATTTTGACTAGAAATAAGACAAATATTCTTGGTAAGATTTTGAATTTTTGCAGACAGTGATTTTTTTTACAGTAGTTCGAGTCTTTGGTTTCTCAAGTAATAGCGGTCTTCTCAGGTTATAACTGGAATCCTTCATTTTAAACAGATTCTGGATATATTGAGGAAGAAGTTTATTTTTTGCTTTGTACATGGTTTGTATTGTAATGTAATCAACTAAGTTCCTGAATTTCAAAATGTTCAAGCGACTAAATAGTGAATGAAAATGATGAGACAATATGTCAGAGGTGTGAAGATCTATTCTGTAAACGCTGGATGTCGTCTCCTCAGGGGCGCGGGTGGGACCGGACATGTGCTTCAACCTGAACGAACGTGGCCTGGAAGGAGCCAACTGTGGGAGGAGCAGGTTCGGCAACGGCTTCACGCCGTGTTTACAGCAGTACGTATCAGAGAGGGAGGGGGAGGGGCTGTTCAAATATTTAATTGTAATTAATCAGAGCCCAAAGTTAATTATGATTAATCACATTTTTTTTTTATTCAGTCGGATTCTTCTCCAATGTTTAATAATGAACAAATGTGCTGCTTTAATCAAATGTAACTTTATTATACATGAACCAAAAACAATTACAGATTTTGTCCAGAAACCTTCAAAAGCCATTAAAGCAGCAGCTGTTTAATTTCTTTCTTTCTTTCTTTCTTTCTTTCTTTCTTTCTTTCTTTCTTTCTTTCTTTCTTTTTCTTTGTAGAAACTCCAAGTGTGGATCTATATTTTGTGGCGGAGGCGGCTATCCCATCACAGGTAAAGGAGGGAGCTACCCGGTGTTCGGCATCGAGTGTAAACTCGCCGTGGACGACGACAAGAGCCGGAACATGGACATGGTGCCCAAAGGAACCAAATGTGGCGACAACAAGGTACAAACATTTATTCACCATCACTGCGTGTGTGTGTGTGAACTGCTGCTCACTCATGCAGGTATAGTATATATGTGTGTTAGGGCTGGGGCGATACGCTTTGCCGATTCGATTTAAATTGCGATTCTACGATATTGCAGATTTTCTTGATTTTTAATCTGCATTTTTAACACCAGTGAAACAGTTGAATGATTATGATTGTCAACAGACTATTCCAGGAACCATATTTCCCCCCAAAAATACACATCACATGTTTAGTCAGCAGCAATATATATGTTTACTCTCTTTTCAAAAGCCTGGACTGCAAAAAAGAGGCAAAAATAATAGAGTATAGAAAAAACAGGCTTCTGAAACCTTTCTGACAAAATGAGATATAGACTGAGGTAAACTGCTACATTTATCTGCACACAAACACTGTAGGAGCCTATAAATTAACATACTCCATTATAAAGTCAACTTAAACCTGGACTCTCTGTATGTATGTAAAAAAGGAACAAATGTACATTGCACAATGTTAAAAAAATAGATAAATAAATTGTCATGTTTATGTGAATTTGTCTGCTGTATTTGTGTTGTTTCCTCCCCATCAGTGTTTTGAGAATAGCTCACTACCTCATATTTAAGTTAAGCTTTATTGTGATAGGCCAGTTTGGTCACATGACAGTTCAGAGTTTGAGCGGGAAAATGCATAGCCTCTAGCTACTATACGCGGTCTGCTTGCAGCTTCAGCTGGTATCTTTTTCCTCCCGCTGCTTGTGTCTAGGAAATTATCGCTTGTAAGTATTGTCCACCATTCTTAGTTAATTATGACCTTACACAGATTTCAATAGTGTACTGTAAATATTGAAATATTATAAAAACGTTTGTTTTATTCACATGTAGCTACATTGTGCTAACATTGTGCTAACATTGTGCTAACATTGTGCTAACGTTGTGCTAATGTTGAGCTAACGCTACGCTAATGCTAAGCTAACGATTAGCCTACAGCTATTTGTATTATCATTCATGTGAATGCATTATGTTGGCTTTGTAACAATACAGTAATTGTCATTTTTTCTGTATCATTTCAGTTTTACAAAAAATATGTTTCAAGACCTCAGTAAAGGCTCTTCAACTTCATTCACGCCTCTGAGTTTCTCTTGGAGCTTGTTCGCTATCTGTCAATTTGTGTAGTCACACACTGAGGACAGAATAGTAAAAAAGCGTCATCACAGCAGGCACTACAGCTTCAAGGAAAGAAAGGTACTGTGCAAGCTCAACGCCTCACTCCCAAACGTCTCCATATTCACCTCTTCTCATACATCCTTGGAGAAGCTCAATCCATGATGTCACATGCTAGTGAAGCCAGACAGGATCACTCACCCGACAAAGATTATGATGTTACAGAAAAGGATGCTGCAGCCAAAGCAAAATCACAGGGTTCTGCCTCCTCCACCTCATCTTATTTTTCCTCAGCTAGCAAGAAAGCAGCCAAAGCCCGTGCTAAAGCCGAAGCTGTACGTGCAATGGCTCCTTTCGTCCAGCGAGAAGCTGAATTAAAAATAGCAGAGGCTCGTCTAGCTGCTGAGTCGAAGGTGGAAGAAGCCCGTCTAGCTGCAGATGTGAAAGTCAAAGAGGCACGCATAATCGCTGAATTGGCAACTTTAAAACATGAGAAAGAGGTAGCTGTAGCCTTGGCAGAGGCTGAAGTCCTCGAAGCAGCAGCAGAGACGGGAGACAAAGAGGGCAGCGTGAGTCGCCGCGATTCAGTTCAGGTTGCCATGCAGCGCACCCGCGACTATGTCGAACAGCACTCCAAGTTACATCTTAGTGATGCAGAGCCTCCAGAACTTAAACCATATACTCCAACCCTGATGTCACCTGTCAAACCTGACGTCCAAACAGATGAAAAAGAGTGCACTCCTGGAGAGGACAGTGGCGCTTCTCAAGCCTTACCTAGGGGTGACGTTCCTGCAGCAAAGCAGCCTGAGAGGGCAACGCCGGTGGTTCGTCAACGCACCACGACGGACAACGACAACCACAAGGCACAGCAACCCAAAAGGCCGACGCCAGCAGTTCATCACCAACCCCCTGCTAACCCTCCCTTTGCAGAGCCAGCTGCTTTCCCTCTCAACAGGGTTTCATTACAGCCGCATACGGACGATAGGACTGGTATGAGTGATATTACAAGGTACTTAGTACGTCGCGAGCTTGTGAACTCCGGTCTCATCAAGTTCAGTGACCGCCCAGAAAGTTATTGGGCGTGGAAGTCCTCGTTCCACAATGCCATAGAAGGACTTAACTTAAGCGCAAGTGAAGAACTTGATCTCTTAACAAAGTGGTTAGGAAACCAGTCCTCAGAACATGTCAGAAGGATCCGTTCTGTGCATGTGGCTAATCCCGCTACAGGTTTAAGGATGGCTTGGGATCGCTTGGAGGAGTGTTACGGCTCCCCCGAAGTAATCGAGAGAGCGCTTTTTGAGAGAATTGAGAACTTCCCTAGAATCGGTCCCAAGGACGCTTTAAAGCTCAGGGAACTGGGAGACCTGTTAAGGGAGTTAGAGTCCGCCAAGTCTGAGGGTTACCTACCTGGTCTCTCATACCTGGATACCGCCAGGGGAGTCAACCCCATCGTGGGAAAGTTACCATACAGTCTGCAAGAGAGGTGGTTGGCTCACGGTTCTTTGTACAAGGAGCAGCACAATGTATCCTTTCCTCCATTTGCCTTCTTCACAGACTTCGTATGTAACGAAGCACGCAGAAGAAACGACCCTAGCTTCACACTCTCAGCTCTCCCTGTAGTCTCATCGAACAGTCCTCACAGATTCTCCACAGATTCGTCAAAGCCTGAACGAATGGAAAGAAGATCAGGATACTTCAAAAGTCAAGTGTCCGCTCACAAAACGGAAGTAGCATTGCAACACTCAACGTTTCAGTCAGACAGTTTCAGCAGCAAGCCAAGTGACATCAACAGGCAATGCCCCATCCACAAAAAACCCCATTCTTTAAGAAAGTGCAGAGGGTTTCGAAGCAAACCGCTTGAAGAGCGCAAGGCTTTTCTTAAAGAGAACGGCATCTGCTTTAGGTGTTGCTCTTCTACTGCTCACTTCGCTAAGAACTGTGAAGTGGCCTTGAAGTGCAAGGAATGTGAGAGCGACGGCCACATCGCTGCACTACACCCTGGACCTGCTCCATGGGACGTAAGAGACCCCTCCGTAGAGCATGGCGGGGAGGGTGAAGGACAGGCACCTCAGTCAGCGGTCACATCCAGGTGCACAGATGTTTGTGACAGAGGTAAGGAACCTAGATCTTGTTCTAAGATCTGCTTAGTGAGAGTCTATCCCAATGCACACCAAGACAAAGCCATTAAGGTTTACGTTATTTTGGACGATCAAAGTAACAAGTCATTGGCTCGGTCCGAATTCTTTGATCACTTCCAAATTGAAGGGTTAGAGTCGCCATATACACTGCACACGTGCGCAGGTACCACTGAAACATCGGGGAGAAGAGCTACAGGGTTTATGGTGGAGTCATTGGACGGAACGACAAGAGTGGTGCTTCCCACACTCATTGAGTGTAATCACATGCCAGACGATCGGTCGGAGATCCCGACACCTGCAGCTGCGCAGCACCATGCTCACCTGAAGTCCATAGCCCATAAGATTCCACATCTTGATTCAGAGGCTCAGATACTGCTTCTCCTAGGACGCGACGTCCTCCAGGTTCATAAGGTCAGAGAGCATCGTAATGGTCCTCCCAAAGCCCCGTACGCTCAGAGACTAGACCTTGGCTGGGTCGTCGTTGGCAATGTCTGCCTGGGTTCAGCCCACAAGCCAGAGGCTGTCACTTCCTTTCGGACCAACGTACTGGAAAATGGGCGCCCGTCCATCCTTTCTCCATGTCCTAAGCACCTGAAAGTGAAGGAAAAGTTCAGCAACCCAGTCCTTGATGACTGCAGCCTCGGCAGCTCAATCTTTGAAAGAACCAAGGATGATGATAAGGTGGGTCCCTCCATTGAAGACAGGCTATTCCTGGAGCTCATGGATAGAGAGATGGTCATGGACAACACGAATAGTTGGGTGGCACCTCTTCCATTTCGATCCCCTCGGCAACGGCTCCCAAACAATCGAGAGCAGGCTCTTGGTCGCCTTACTTCTCTTCAACGCACCCTAGAAAGAAAGCCTCAGATGAAAGCTCACTTTCTGAGCTTCATGCAGAAGATTTTTGATCACGACCAGGCAGAGTTAGCTCCACCACGGTCAGAGGGAGATGAGCGATGGTACCTGCCCATCTTTGGTGTATACCACCCTCGTAAGCCAACTCAAATCAGAGTTGTCTTTGACTCCAGTGCCCAGTATAGTGGCGTCTCGTTGAACGACGTGTTACTTACTGGCCCGGATTTGAACAATAGCTTGCTCGGAGTCTTGCTGCGTTTTCGAAGAGAGCCGGTGGCTGTGATAGCGGACATTGAGCAAATGTTTCACAGCTTTATCGTCAGAGAAGACCATCGAGACTTTCTCCGGTTCCTTTGGTTTAAGCACAACAACCCCGACAACGAAATCGTCGAGTACAGAATGAGGGTCCATGTATTCGGCAACAGCCCGTCACCGGCCGTTGCCATCTATGGTCTTCGTCGTGCGGCACAACATGGAGAAAGTGAATACGGCACAGACGCCAGACACTTTGTTGAGCGCGACTTCTATGTCGACGACGGCCTGAAGTCCCTTTCATCAGCAGCTGAGGCTATCGACCTGCTTACGAGGACACAAGAGATGCTTTCTGCCTCGAACTTGCGGCTCCATAAGATCGCGTCAAACGACCCTGAAGTCTTGGAGGCCTTCCTTCCAGAAGACCATGCGAAGGGTCTCCAGAATCTGGATTTCGATGACAGCGCAGACTTCATCCAACGTAGCTTAGGGCTCAGTTGGGATCTCAAACATGACCTTTTCACTTTCAGAGTGGCTCCTACAGAGAAACCTTTCACACGCAGAGGGGTTCTAGCCACTGTGAACAGTCTCTTTGACCCTCTTGGACTCGTTGCACCGGTTGTCATTCAGGGGAAGTTCATACTGCGTGAACTTACCAGCGGCGAGATCCTTGACTGGGACAGCCCTCTTCCAGACGAAAAGGAAGCTGAGTGGAGATTGTGGGAAAGCTCCTTGCAAAGTCTGAGTGACTTCAAGATCCCGAGAGCCTACACTCCTGCAACCCTTACCACAGCCCGCAGGAAGGAACTCCACATCTTCTGTGACGCCTCGGTGAAAGCTATCGCTGCTGTGGCTTACCTCAAGGTGGTCGACAATGATGGAAAGTGTCACACAGGCTTTGTCCTAGGGAAAGCGAAACTCGCTCCTGCAGCTGCCCACACTGTCCCAAGGCTGGAGCTGGGTGCAGCTGTATTGGCAGTAGAAATCGCGGAGTTAGCAGAAAGTGAGTTAGACATCAGCCTAGACTCCTTGCGATTCTACACAGACAGCAAGGTTGTCTTAGGATACATATATAACCAGACCAGACGGTTTTATGTGTATGTTTCCAACAGAGTACAGCGGATCAGGAAGTCCACCAAACCTGAGCAGTGGCACTACGTGTGCACCACACAGAATCCGGCAGATCACGCCACTCGATCTGTATCGGCAGCTGAGCTTCCTAACACAACTTGGCTCACTGGGCCCCCTTTCTTGACTCTACCGGAAGGAGTGTCCACTTCAGAAGAAGAGCCATACGACCTCATCACTCCAGATCTTGACACTGAGGTGCGTTCTCATGCTACCACGCTCTCTGTTCCTTCCACTTACCTGGGATGTCATCGGTTTGAGCGGTTCTCATCTTGGACATCTTTGGTGCGAGCCATAGCATTACTGACGCACATCACTCAGTCCCAAGGGAGTGCTGTTATGGCCAAGCATGAGGATTGCAATGGCTGGCATCGATGCAAAGGGCCTCGCACAGCAGAAGAGCTGCGCAAAGCAGAAACTCTCATCATAAGGTGCATACAAAGAGAGACCTACAGCAAAGAGTTCTCTTGTCTGGCCGCCGGGAGGAACATCTCGAAAGACAGCCCTCTGAGAAAACTGAACCCCTACGTGGATGAAGATGGCCTTCTAAGAATAGGAGGTAGGCTCAACCAGTCGGCACTCGACGCAGGAGAAAAGCTGCCTCTCGTCATACCAGGCCGCAGCCACATTGCAACGCTGCTTGTGAGGCATTACCACGAAAAGGTTAAACACCAAGGTCGTGTTTTTACCGAAGGATCCATCCGCTCAGCAGGGTTCTGGATTGTTGGGGCCAGGAAATGTATCAACGGTATTCTTCACAAATGCATCAGGTGTAACAAACTTCGAGGGAGAGCTGCTGAGCAGAAGATGGCAGATCTGCCTCCTGATCGCCTGAATACAGAGCCACCTTTCACCTACGTGGGACTTGATGTGTTTGGCCCTTGGGTCATTACCACAAGACGCACCCGAGGAGGTCAAGCTAATAGCAAAAGGTGGGCTGTCCTTTTCACGTGCATGAGCACACGTGCTGTGCACATAGAGTTGATAGAGGCGATGGACACTTCAAGTTTCATTAACGCCTTGCGTCGCTTCTTTGCTCTGCGGGGACCCGCTAAGCAAATCCGTTCCGACTGTGGAACCAATTTCACAGGCGCCTGCAAGGAATTGCACATACTCCTCACGGATCCTGAAGAACCCAATGTCAGGAAGTACTTGGGTGAAGAAGGCTGCACTTGGGTTTTCAATCCTCCCCACTCCTCCCATATGGGGGGAGTTTGGGAGCGGATGATTGGCATCTCCAGACGGATATTGAACTCCATGCTCATGCAAACCAGCCCTTCACGTCTCACTCATGAGGTGTTGTCAACTTTGATGGCAGAGGTCACTGCGATCATTAACGCCAGGCCTCTTGTGCCTATTTCTTCAGACCCAGACTCACCTTTTCTTTTGACCCCTGCTTCACTCCTGACTCAGAAGGTTTCTACTTACCCTCCTCCTCCGGGAACCTTTGACAGCAAAGATCTCCACCGCCAGCAGTGGAGACAGGTTCAACATCTGGCCAATACCTTTTGGAACAGATGGAGACGCGAATACTTACCTACACTTCAAAGTCGTAGTAAGTGGCAGGACGTGCGTCCGAATCTGAAGACAGGTGACTTGGTTCTTCTTAAGGATAGCCAGGCGAAGAGGAACGAGTGGCCAATGGCTCTGGTTACGAAAACATTCCCAGACCAAGATGGAAAGGTCAGGAAGATTGAACTCAAGGTCACAAGATCTGGGTCAGCTAAGACCTTCTTGAGACCCATCTCTGAGACAATTCTTCTCAAGAGCGCAGAAGACACAGAGTGAATTTAGTTTCTCTGCTAAGACATGTCTGAATTATTTTGATAGTGGCATTTGTATAATACCAGGCGGGGAGTGTCATGTTTATGTGAATTTGTCTGCTGTATTTGTGTTGTTTCCTCCCCATCAGTGTTTTGAGAATAGCTCACTACCTCATATTTAAGTTAAGCTTTATTGTGATAGGCCAGTTTGGTCACATGACAGTTCAGAGTTTGAGCGGGAAAATGCATAGCCTCTAGCTACTACACGCGGTCTGCTTGCAGCTTCAGCTGGTATCTTTTTCCTCCCGCTGCTTGTGTCTAGGAAATTATCGCTTGTAAGTATTGTCCACCATTCTTAGTTAATTATGACCTTACACAGATTTCAATAGTGTACTGTAAATATTGAAATATTATAAAAACGTTTGTTTTATTCACATGTAGCTACATTGTGCTAACATTGTGCTAACATTGTGCTAACATTGTGCTAACGTTGTGCTAATGTTGAGCTAACGCTACGCTAATGCTAAGCTAACGATTAGCCTACAGCTATTTGTATTATCATTCATGTGAATGCATTATGTTGGCTTTGTAACAATACAGTAATTGTCATTTTTTCTGTATCATTTCAGTTTTACAAAAAATATGTTTCAAGACCTCAGTAAAGGCTCTTCAACTTCATTCACGCCTCTGAGTTTCTCTTGGAGCTTGTTCGCTATCTGTCAATTTGTGTAGTCACACACTGAGGACAGAATATAAATAAAATTTCTAAAAAAAAAAATGTTTAATCGTCAAAAAAAATATTGCAATACTTATGAGAATCCCAACCCTAATGTGTGTGTGTGCATGTGTGTGTGCACAGGTGTGTTTCGACCACAGGTGTGTGGACGTGTCTGTTTACGGCAAAAGGGAGGAGTGTTCAAAGAAGTGCAACCAGAGGGGGGTGAGTGAAGTGAACCAGCTGTGTCGCATCTGGATCAAAGAGCCGATCAATCAGATCAATCAGATCGATCAGATCAATCAGATCAATCAGATCGATCAGTGCGACTGATCATGTCTGACTTCACTTCTTCTGCAGGTCTGTAACCACAAGAACGAGTGTCACTGTGACGCCAGCTGGGCCCCGCCCTACTGTGACATCCAGTTCGCTGATCTACCGCAAGGTACCGACGCCCTTCTGCTTCTGCTTTTTTTTTAACAATGTTTTTTATTGATTTCCGATAAGAATATATACAAAACACATTGACACATACCACACAAGTTGCACAATGAAATGCAAGCAAACATCGCTGCATACACATACTGTACATACAACAGAAAATAAAGATAAACACGCACACAAACATACATACCCACGTAAAATAATAAGAATAATAAATAAATAAAATAAAATGATCACACTCAATAGCCCTACAGATAGATATAATCTATTGTTGCTTGAGAAAGTCTTGTACCTTGTACTTTACCCCTGATTACATAGGTTAGCTTTTCTAATGTAACATACATTGCCATCTCTCTGAATACCTGTGATTTTTCTTAGTGTGAACAACCATTTTCCAAAAAAGTTACCAGTTTAGGACATTCCCATGCATACACAATGAATCAAAGTACCTTTCTCAGTCAAACATTTCACACAAGTATCTGGATCTTCTGCTTCTTCTTTATTTAAACTCAGAGACCATTCACACTGACGCTGGGTCGATAAAACACCAGATAAACTGAAGTCATCGAGTCAAAAAGCTGCAGATTAAAGATCTAAAATGACCGACAGGCACCAACCAGTTCTTTTTTAATTGGTCTTCAGGTCGAAGCTGCTGATTGATTCACTGTTCCAGTAAAAACAGAGATGATTCATTATGACTGATCTGTTTAATCTGTTAATGATAAACCTGAAACTTCTCCACCTTTAAAATCCTTTTGGTTTTTAACCTTCACTTCACCGTCTCGTTTTGCACCAGAAGTTAATTAACTTCAAGAGAAAAAAGTGTGTTTTTTTTCACTGAGTGACTCACAATGAAACGCCTCTAAACCCAAACAAAGGGGAAGAAGAGAGTTAAACACTGAACGTTGTGCAACAGCTTGTGCAACTTGTTTTTATTTTCTGCACCAGAACGAATGAAGAAATAATGAAGCTGCAATTTTAAGTGGAGTGGTGAAAACTGAAGCTGAAAGACTGTTTCTTTCTGCAGAGGTTCAACTGGTTTGTTTTATACGTAGCTATAGACCCAAATATATAATGTGAAATATAAATTAAGACACGTGCTGTGTCTCAAATCGCACACTTCTCTTAGTGCACTGCTTTACAGTACACTGTAAAGCAGTGCACTGCACTCAAATTTCGACAGGTTAGTACCGTCTCAAATCAAACACTGCTGCTGCGCACTGACCGGAAATGACTCGACAGCTGCTTCTTCTATTTTTTAAATTCTGATTGCAACCATAGCAACCGGCCGTTGTAACCCTATCGCCGACACTTGACAGCGCTTTTTGCCGATCAAAACGAGCTATTAAGTTGTGTTTTATTGTGTTAGTGTTGTTGTTGTGCTGTTATGAGTGTTTAAAGACAGTTTAATGACATTTACGCCGGTGTCAGCTCCGTCGCTGCTCAAAGCAACCGCCGCCGTTTGAAAAGTAGTGACGTGTTTCCGCTACGTCACCAAGATGGCGGCCGTTAAGTGTGGAAAGTATGCATCGATCCACACTCAATTTTCTGGCCGTTTGAGTGCGCCAATTGAGTGCGCATAGCGCACTACATTTTCGCACACTGCTCAGTGTGAACGCACTTATGCACTCAAAATATTAAGTGTAAGTGCAGAAGTGCGCGATTTGGGACACACCAACGGTCAACACAGTCAGCTAAGAGGGTTTTAGTTTAGTTATCTGTGATCAATCCATTGACAATCCTTCTTATCTGGGGAGTGGAGCCGATCCCTGGTGACACAGTTTCATTCAGGCAATTTAGAGTCACTAATTAACCTAATGTGTGTGTGTGTGCAAACCACTGTGCCACCGTACGGCCGACCTAAATATATTTAGTTTGTAATTATATAAAATGGAGAAAGGCAGCAAATGACAGAACAGAATGAAACTGAAATGTTGTGTCTCTTTTGATCTGAATCCTTCATGAGACCAGAAACACATTGATTATCCGTCAATCAGCTAATTGATTGTTGCAGTTTTGTAACTGTTGTTAACCTCCTCAGTTTTACACAAACTCAGCATCTCTAATTAAAGAACAAGAGTCCTTGTTGTGACTTGAGTTTCTGAGAAGTCGCTGCCCGAGGCGACGCCGCGTCTCAGAGTCGTTTCCTCCTTTAAAGACACTGAGTGGAGGTTTGTGTTTGTGGTGAAGAGTGTCAGCGCTGCTGTCGCTAACGGCCTCTTGATCCTCGGCTCGTCGGCCTGTAGCTGTTTTCTCTGACGACTGGAAAATAATAAACTCCTGTTTTAATTAGCTTTAGCTACGTATACTGAAACATAAGCATTTAGCCCACAGCTAAATGTTGATATGGAAAATAAAATAAAACATTTAGCTCCCAGCTAACTGCTGCTCTGGAAAGTAGTAAACTCCTGTTTTCATTTGCTTTAGCTACTTTAGCTGAGTTGTAATGTAATTACTAAAACATTGACATTTCGCTAATGAAATTAAGAGTTTACTACTGTACTTTCCAGATTAGCAGATAACTCCTTTAACTCGTCTACTTTAGCCACGTCTACTAAAAACACCAGCCTCTCTTTAGCTTTGAGCTAAATGCTAATCTGGAAAGCATTGATTTGATCAGCTACTTGCACTCAGCGCTAACTGAACTTAATGCTAATTATTTAGTATTTTAACTAAAGCAAATTAAAACCGGAGTTTACTTGTTTTCAGATTAGCATTTAGCTCAGAGCTAAAAGCTAATGTTTAAGTGTAAAAGTTATTGCACCATATTTGAAAATGTGTGTTAAAGGGATAGTTCAACATTTTGGCAAATCCTCCTCTCACCATAATCCCTATAGTCATAGCAGTAGGTTCATTACCTTTAATTATCGGTGCATTTTGTTTTGAGATCGGCGGGGCAGAGACGTGAGCTGCTCAGTGAACACAGTGGAGGTGAATGGTACAGGTCCCCTGTCCCTCATCAAACTCATCAAATACACAATCCAACAACTCCACAACGCTCTGGTGGACAAGTTGTGACCTGCACATTCACCACGCTATGAGATAATCATGTAATATTATGAGACAGAGTTGTTTTAGAGGGAAATGCAGCCGGAACTACATTCCAGACACGGCTGCTGGGCGGAGGGATTTCAAAAGTACAAGTAGTTCAGAGTAAATTTTGTTTCATGTGTCGTAGTGTTACATAATTATACATGATCATCTCATAGCGTGGTGAATGTGCAGGTCACAACTTGTCCACCAGAGCGTTTTGGAGTTGTTGGATTGTGTAAAAACAACATACACTGTGATGAACCTACTGTATGACTATAGGGGTTATGGTGAGAGGAGAATTTGCCACAATGTTGGAACTATCCTCTTTAACGTAAACATTGAGTTATTGATCAGTTATCTAAAGTTTTTCCTCTCTAATATCGGTATTGGACCCTAACATCCTCCTCGCCAGTCAGCTGGTCTAGTTACTGTCACTTTGTTTGTGTCTGTAAAGCAAAAACAACTTGTTGATAAATCCGACGCGCTGTGTAAAAGTGTCTTGTGGCGCATGAAGCTGAATCTAAACAGCGTCTCCTCCTCCTCTGCGCCTGCAGGTCAGACCGGGATAATAGCCGGAGTGTGTGCCGCCGTCTCCGCCCTGCTGGTCGTTGCCGTGGTGATCACCGCCCTGAAGTGCTATAAGAGGGACAACATGGACAACTACAGCTCCAAACGGTCGGATATCTCTCTCTCTTCTCTTCTCTTCTCTTCTCTTTCATAGCATCCATCATCGTCTGTTTTTTCCTGTTTTCACTTCCTGTCTAACAGGGTTCTTACGGGTCCTTAAAAAGTCTTAAAAGGCATTGAATTCATTAATCTAATTAAAAACAAGGCCTTAATTGGCATTAAAATGTCTTAAATCAATTTTTCAAACGTCTTAAAAATGTTAACACTTAGTAGGTAAGTAGGATTTTATGATTGTAATTAGTCTCAAATCTCAAAATAATTGGTAACATTCCGACATAGAGAAGTTAGTCGCGGCCGTCAACGCTAAATTTCTCACCGCCACGAGCTCCCGAGTCAGTTTTCTTTTTTTTTCTGGACTTTTTATGCATTTATTTTGAAAGGACAGCTGCGGAAAACTCTTAATGGAAACACACAGAACTCAAATTTCTTTTAATGCGCATTTCCCAGTTATTTGAATCACTTTGGATGGAAACATACAGCACAGTACCGACGAGCAAACGTGTCCTTTTTAGTTTATCATCTCCTCTCCACAACTAGATTAAACGTCTATTAAAAACGTCTTAAAAAGTCTTAAAGGGATAGTAGCATTTTTTTTAAAGTGGGGTTGTATGATCTACAAATAGCCCCTAAGTACTTTAATTGCAGTAGAAGACTCTCTGCACTCCTCCCGTTAGCAACGCCAGCCCATAATAGCCCTGCCCAGAGATTTACAACATACAGTGTTGTGAATGGACCCAAAGAAACGGCCTATTTTCGCGGCCTAAAAGAGATTTTACGTGAAAAAAAATACACAGTTCCATTGTTCGCTATAATATAATTTTTTCCAGCCCTTCAAAGTGCAGGAAAAACACAGTTTTTATTTGGACCTAACCAACTCACGTATCCCTCCGCCCAGGGTTAGCACCCGCCGATCAGCAGTTGGTTAGGTCCAAATAAAAACTGTGTTTTTCCTGCACTTTGAAGGGCTGGAAAACATTATATTATAGCGAACAATGGAACTGTGTATTTTTTTTTTTCAGGTAAAACCTCTTTTAGGCCGTGAAAATAGGCCGTTTCTTTGGGTCTGTTCACAACACTGTATGTTGTAAATCTCTGGGCAGGGCTATTATGGGCTGGCGTTGCTAACGGGAGGAGTGCAGAGAGTCTTCTACTGCAATTAAAGTCCTTAGGGGCTATTTGTAGATCATACAACCCCACTTTAAAAAAAATGCTACTATCCCTTTAAACTTAACTGGGCTTAAGCTGTAGGAACTCTGGTCTGAACTCGTTTCTTCTTCCTCAACAGGAAAGTTCACTCTGCTCCGGGCAAGTTGAACCCGATGTTCCACGAGGCCGGCGTGAAGGACCGGCCTCAGATCAGTAATCCCACTTTCATGGCCTCGACGGCGACGCAGCCCCGGGCCCCTCTGATGGTGACGGTGGCCCCCAGCCGGCCGGCCCCGCAGGTACACACAGGAAGTCACACACAGTCCATCAGTCACACACACACACACACACACACACACACACACACACTCACACACACACACACACATTCGTTCCAGACATCGATTAGTTCAACTGATGACACAATCGCTTCTTGTTCACAGCCTCCAAACAAAGTGTCAACATCTTCATCTTTATCAGCGTCTACCTCACAACCTGAGCCGGTGAGTTCATTTATTCATTTATTTAATTATTTATTTAATTATCTATTTATAAGAAAACCTGAGCTGATGCTAAAAACAGCCTGAGGATCAGATTCACCTTAAAACGTCTCACAGAGGAGAAGCAGCTTCATATAGACAACACATCTCATACAGGATTAACAACATAAAGAAGAGAATAAAGGAAGCAGATTTATAATAAAAGAGTTCAAATTCAAGATATAAAAGAGTCAGGAATGAAAGAAACAAGAGGACAATATACATAAAAAAAACTATAGTAACAATGTTTATTTAATATGAAAAGTACGAGTTGATAGGGAGGAATTTGTGTGTGCGTGATGCCACCGCAATTCTGAGGACCAAACAGCAAAGCTCAGATTCTTATACTAGAAAGGTGGACAACGCCTGCAAAGGCACTAACATCCCATTGGCTATTGGGCATAAACATTAAAGGAGAATTCCGGTCAAGTAACGCTCTACAGCTCTAGGTCCCTGAGTGCAACCAAAAAAATGATTTTGGATGGGGAAAAAAGCAGTAATATTCATATTAATGCTTTTTTTTCCAATCCAAAATCATTTTTTTCCTCCTAAATCCATGTTTTCCTTGCATTTTTGTCTTTGTTGATATGGAAACAGTCTCGAGCTCGACAGTCGACTAGTAAGGTCTACCCAGGAAGCTAGAGGAAACAGAGCTACGTGACAAAAACACACGTTAACACTGCTCTCTCATATTAACAGTGTTTATGCACAGTCAGTGTTGTGTGGATGTTGCAAAGCTTGTGTAGTGATATTTTGAGCATAATAGAGGCCAAAGGCACGGTTTTAAAGTTCTGTTCCCATTACTTCCCTGTTTAAAGCAGATATCAGCTTCACGGCCGTTTCGGCTAATGCTGCGTTCAAGGCAGGCTTTTGAAACCGTAAGTTACAGCTTCAAGTCACAACTACGACTTGGTAGCGTTCCAGGTAACCCGTAGCTCGTGTTTTTACCATCCTGTTGTCTGTGAAAGTTCCCTATAACGGCCACTCGTAACTTCCGACCCGTGAACTCGTACCAGATCGAACTGGTATGACTTCACAGGAAGGAAAAACACAAAGTACGAGTTTCTTTGAACGCACCATGAGTTAGCAGCCCCCGCCCTTGTCAGGCATCAATTGGTCCTCGTGCTACATCACCACATTCACGCGCATCCCTTGGCTGCACACACAGCCCTTCATGCCGTTCTCTCTCCTCATTGGATAACACTTGTATCCCACAAGGAAAATTTTCTCCTCGGGTTACAGCAGAGCAGAGTGATGGAGAGACTCGTGTTTAGGCTGAAATACTTCATGTAAGTGATTGCTGACGGAAAATAGGACTATTTAGGACTTATATTAACAAAAACATTCCACTGATATCTGCTTTAACTGCAGTGTAGTGCAGCTAGCAGGAGGAGAGCTACGTAGGTCCGGGCTGCATATATTTTTCTCAGATTTTTTTCCTACGGTCGCACTCGGGGACCTAGAGCTGTAGAGCGTCACTGTAACTTACTTAAAATGACCAGAATTCTCCTTAAAGATAAAGAGTTACACCAGCTAGGAGATGGGAGAGCAACAATAGTTTCTCTCTCCCCACACAACAGTGTTATCCAGTGACCGTTATCATCTAACTCTACAGTTGTGTCTGCAAACTGCCAGAAAGTCAGAGTTAAGACGCCAGAGAGAGACCACGGCCTTGACATGTTCCTCAGAGAGAAAGTAGAGCAGATAACTGTCTCCAACTCTAATCTAACAGAAAGTCCTCTGATTCAAACAATAGCTCTCCACTACAACACACAGGGATTGACCATTAACTGCACAAACTACTGTATGTAGAGCAGTGAGATTCTTCTCTAACACAAGTAAATGAAAATATGAGAATATTAAAAGATGCTGAACTGTTGTTTAACAGATGATGAAATTAACTTAATAAAAGTACTAATAAAGACAAAAGACCAACTTAATCACTGTACTGAATGGTTTACAATGTGTGTTTTAAAGAAAGAAAGAAATCAACTTTAAAGATCAAATCCAACCAACACAGATATTAGAGGCTGTGGAGATGGTTATTAGTCGGGGACTATTTTCAGCTGCGTATTAACACATTGGATTCAGGGGGAAATGTAACTCATGCACATCTGTATGTGAACATGTTGATGTGTTTAAAATGAAAAACGTGTTTCTCCTTCCTCTCCTTCTACTACAGACAAAACCTCAACCTCCAGTGAAACCTTTACCACCTCTGACTAAACCACAGGTGAGTCACGACGACGTCACCGCTCCCCGGTCGGTTAGTCAACCACAGCAGCTTCTCTCTTTTATTTTCCTTCACGTCAGTCGAAAAAAAAAATCTCTTTCATATCTTGAAGAGGTGTTGGTTTCATCATGACGCTGCTCAGTCACTTCGCTCGTGCTGCCTTCAAGGTCCGAACCTTTGGGAGGTTGTAACCGACCCCTGAAGGACCCTCTGCTCTATTTCTGAATGCATTTTTAAAGGGATAGTTCAACATTTTGGCAAATTGGCCCATTGCCATAATCCCTATAGTCATAGCAGTAGGTTCGTTACCTTTAATTGTCGGTGCAAGCTATTTTTAGAACGGCGGAGCAGAGCTGTGAGCTGCTCAGAGCTCCGCTACGGAGGCTAAAGGAATTTCTTGGTTTCCTTCATCAAACTCAACAAATACACAATCCAACAACTCCACAACGCTCTGGTGGACAAGTTGTGACCTGCACATTCACCACGCTATGAGATAATAACAGAACGTTACGAAACCGAGCCGTTTTCGAGGGAAATACAGAGACTGCTTGATGAAAAACTGTCCCTGAAGGCACCATGCATCAGCGATTTTGCATGTATTTCCCTCTAAAACAACTCTGTGTGGTAACGTTGTGTTATTATCTCATAGCGTGGTGAATGTGCAGCTCACAACTTGTCCACCAGAGCGTTGTGGAGTTGTTGGATTGTGTATTTGATGATGAGTTTGATGAGGGAAACCAAGAAATCCCATTAGCCTCCGTAGCGTAGCTCTGAGCAGCTCACGGCTCTGCTCTGCCGTTCTAAAAATAGCTTGCACCGACAATTAAAGGTAACGAACCTACTGTTATGACTATAGGGATTATGGCAATGGGCCAATTTGCCAAAATGTTGAACTATCCCTTTAAAAACTCCTTTATCCGCCTCCCTCCTCTGTAAACTGGCCTCTTGTGCTTCTGTAACATGTGAGAGTCCACTTCGCTGCAGGGATCATTAAAGTCTTATCTTAAAGCTGCAGTCATGGGGCTCTTCAGTAGACGCTTTTTTTTTTCCTTTTTTCTTTTTGGGACCAAATAAAAATTCCAGCAGAATAAAATATTTAAAGGGACAACGAGGAGTTTTGGAAAAGCGAAGCGTTTTCCCACTACATTTATGAGCCTCCGCGCACCGTGAAATTCTTCGACCGGCGCAAGACAGACTCATGTTTTCATTCATCAAGAATTAAAGTCAGAGGTTGGAAGACGATCACATACTGTCGTAGTTCCCACCATAAACGGCGATTCGGCGGCGTTATTCTCATGACTCGCCACGAAACCGAAAGTAAAGAAACGCTGGTCGGCTCGCCCAGCATTTCCACCACCACTAATAATAACAAAATAACCATAGAGACAAAACCATAGATTTATCTAAAATGGACCATTAACAAGTGGTAACGTAGATTCATCCACATTAACGTGAGACTTTTTTTTATAACCAAATAGAAACTCCTCGTTGTCCCTTTAATACCTGAACAGTTTTCTGACTTCACATGTTTTTAAATGTGTTTCCTTTTCAGCTCAAACCCTGTCCTCCCCCGGTGCCTCCGGTCAAACCCAGTCCTTCTCCTGCAGCCAGAGTGAAGCCCAGTCCTGCTCTTCCTCCTCCTCTTCCTCCCTCGGCGAAGCCTCACGTCCACAGATTCACATGAAATTAAATCTTCAAGTTTCACCGAATCAGAGAAGTCGTTTTCGTCGTACGACATGATCCACGTTGGGATCAGACGTCCGAGTCAAAGAGTTCGGAAAAACTCGACTCTTCAAAGACGTCGAGTCACCGACGATGTTTGATGACTCCGGACCAACGGCTTCTTCTTCTACTTCATCGTCTTCATCTGGTGTTGTAGAAAAAAAGACATTTTTCTTTTTTTTCCCTTCTTTTTTTGTTTTCTCTTTGCACTTTTATAAGAAAATGTACTTTTTGAATATTTATGTAACGTTCACAAAAGGGACTGTGTGAAAATTACCACTGGAGGATTGTTCTGAGTTCGGACACGTGAAACGCAATCCGTTGGTGCTGCCCCCAGGTGGCCGGGGGCCGTTACTGCACTTTTTTTTTTTTTTTTTTTTTTTTTTTTTATATAGGCTACACAAATTCAATGAAAACACAATTCAAGATAGGGAATTGAGAGACGATATCAAAGTAAATAGATTTTAAAAAGACGCAAAGCACGAGAGAGCGGGAAACAAATATTTAAAAAAACAAATAGACTGAAACAGTTTTGTGGCTTTTCTTATTATTTTTTCATAAACTCCACTGATTTGAAATAATGGATGGATTCCTGCCATCGATATATTTACCAAAAGATAATGATTAACAATATCTGAGGTTCAATTTTAATTAAATAATCATTGCAGGTGAATTATGTATCTTATTATATTGAATATTAGTATTTATTATATCAGTATATGTGAATTGTATATTTGACACTGTTGGGTTTTTTGTTGAGAGATCAGTGGGAGGGTGTTGTGGTTTTACCTTTTTTTTGCTTCAAGGTGCTTTACGTATTTATTTATTGTCTCGTCTCTTTACACACAACATCTGGATGGTTTTTGTTTTATTTCACGGTGGCGTCAGTCGTGTTTTCTGCTTTGTTGTGTAAATTCACTGTTCACCGAGGACAAACAGTCACAGTCCAGGTTTTTTTTTTAAGAGGGTTAAGGGGGTTTTTCTTTGTTTAGTTTTTTTTTTTTTACATTATTTCCTGAAAACTTGACAAAAGTGTTGATCTCACAGTGTCGAAGATAAAAAACAATAATTTTCATACAGTCCCTGAACTGAGACCAAAGCCAGTCAGCACCTTGTATTTTATGTCTTTGTACTTGAAAACCTATGAATGGTACACACACACACACACACACACACAAACACGGTGTGAGAGGAGCCTCGAGGAGCAATTGTTTTTTTTACTGCACTGACAATGTTTCAAGGGCACCAGTGGTGGGGTTTATAGCTTTTAGTTTAATTTAAACTAATGGTTTAAAATACAAACTTGTTCTTTTGAATCTGTCTCATGTTATTGAATGTAAAAATGTATAAAAATTTGCCTCTTGTTGCAACAAATCAAGTGCACTTTATGATGAACTATAGTAGGACGAGACGATCACGTTGAAGATTTCACCACCAAACATTTTTATCTGATGCATAAAGAGATTAAATAAAGAAAATAAAGATTAAAAAGTGACTCTGTGGACTCTTCTGCTTCGTCTCTTCTTGTTCTCCATCGGTTCATCTGTATTTTATTGGCCTCCGGTGAGAAGCTGAAGCTGCATCATGTGGATTTCCTGCTCCGGGAAACAAAAGGTTAATGGGTTTTGTTTTGTTTCCACTCAAACACAGACTCAAGTGTTCTCGTGGGAAATAATGAACAAAGTGAATTAACTGAGAAACAAAATCACAGAGTCCAACAGCTGTTTGACGGGAAACTGGACTGTTTTTGATCATAACAACATTAATAATTATTATCATGATCATTTTATGAATATGCACCTTTAAAAACATGTCCAGACTGAATTTACTGCTCACTATTGAATTAACTGGCGCATTTTCAACATGAATGGTGTCTAAAATATGTAACCTTAAAAAAATTGGGTAACATTGTAGATTAGGGAACATATTCAGCATTAACTAGGTGCTTATTAATATGCATATAAGTAGCTTACTAGCTCCTTATTAGTAATTATTAAGCACCTATTAACACCTTATTCTACATACATAGCCTTATTCTACCCCTATTACACCATGAATTAAGATTTTTCCTGATATTAACTCCTAATTATGGCTTATTCATTGTAAATGAATGTATTAATGCTATACTAATTCAGAGTGCTACTGCCCCTGTTCAAGGCCCCAAAAACCCACTGGTTATTCACATCATTATTCAGAAACAATGCATTAATTTACAATGAATAAGCCATAATTAGGAGTTAATATCAGGAAAAATCTTAATTCATGGTGTAATAGAGGTAGAATAAGGTGTTAATACGTGTTTAATAATTACTAATAAGGAGCTAGTAAGCTACTTATATGCATATTAATAAGCACCTAGTTAATGGTGAATATGTGCTCCCTAATTTAAAGTGTTACCAAAAATTGTATAAGATTATCATTGTTGAATTCACATTATTATCAATATATTCAGATCTTAATTACCAAGGCTCATCGCTCTGTTGCTGCTTGTTTGCATGTAGCACTAAAACTCTTGACAAGGAAAATACTCAAATGTTGTATTAGAAGTTCATTAAACCTTTTCGGTCCTCTGTGACTCTTTCTAGTGAAGTTTTCTGGTTTAATCGAACTCATTTACATAGAAACATCTAAACCTGCTTTTCTTAGTAACTGTGTTGAAACCGTGTCAGTTGTGTAACTCTTTGCATCATCGTCGTGGTTGAGGACACGTTGACCTCAGATACCATGAAACGCCCCAAATAAAAATAAAAAACATTTCTGTGAAAGCAGTGAAAGCATCAGTCTTTTACATTTTCACACCAACGTTTGGCAAGAAGCAACAAGAAGTTTCATCTTGCTGAGTTGTAAAACATCCTGCTCAGGATTCCCATAATTAACATCTTTAAATACACTGAATATAAAACATGTAGCGACGAGTCTGCAGACAGTTTTTATCTGACTCACTGCAGATTCCCACATTTCCCATCAGCCTCTTCTCCTGCAGGTAAAGACCAAACCCTGAGCTAAAATTAATTTGGGGAAAATGAAATAAGTTGTTTTTTTTAATGGGTTTTATGAACAAAAAGCTATGTTAACACTTGTAGCTAAGAGAATAACTTTATTAAAAGGAATAGTTCACCAAAAAATTAGTAGTTTTTTATTCCTCAAAGTGCATCTGGAGACCCGGGAGGCCGGTTCGTAGTCCAACCAAAACTTTATATGAGAGTAATAGCGCCCGACACAAACAGGTCCATAAAACTACACAAAAACCATTTAATATTCCTCCACACTGCTCGTCCACTGCAATCCAAGTGTCCTGAAGGGAGATAGTCCAGAGTTTACTGGAAACAACGTCATTTAGGACATTTTTACAGCTTAAACATATTGAATGTTGCGCCCCAGGCAAATTCAATACAGTTACAATACTGTTAAGGCTGTAAAAATGTCCTAAATGATGTTGTTTCCAGTAAAATCTGGACTATCTCCCTTCAGGACACTTGGATTGCAGCAGACGAGCAGTGTGGAGGAAGATTAAATGGTTTTTGTGTAGTTTTATGGACGTTTTTGTGTCGGGCCCTATTGACTCTCATATAAGGATTTCGTTGGACTACGAACCGGCCTTCCGGGTCTCCAGATGCACTTTGAGGAATAAAAAACTACTGAATTTCATTTTTTAACCCAACGTGTTTCTGCTTGTAGCCTCCGTCAGGGTCGACGAAGGCTACAAGCCAAAACACATCGGTCTTATAACGTCGTTCTCTGAGCTACAAGTGTTGCTGGAGCTTTTTGTTCCTCAGTTTTATCAATGCACCTTGTAGGTTGGTGAAGCCATGCCAGATTTTGCCTTCACTGCACTGCAAAAATTCAAAATCTTACCAAGAATATTTGTCTTATTTCTAGTCAAAATGTCATTTCTAGTCAAAATAAATCTAATTCTACTTAAAATAAGACTCATCACATTTAAAAAGTAGCTTGTTTTTAGACACTTTTTTCTTTTTTCAAGCAAATTTTCCACTTTAAATAAATAGAAAAATCTGATAGTGGAGCAAGTTTTTCTATCTTATTACAAGCACAAAAAACTTGCTTTGACTGGCAGATTTTTCTACTTATTTCAAGTGAAAATTTGTTTGAAACAAGTGAAAACTGTCTAAAAACAAGTTAACTTTTAGGTGATGAGTCTTATTTTAAGTGGAAAGAGATTAGTTTTGACTAAAATTGAGACATTTTGACAAGAAATAAGACAAATGTTCTTGGAAAGATTTTGAGTTTTTGTAGTGTGCTGCTTTTATGAGTTTTGTGCACAAGGAGGACGTCGTCATGTTGAAACAGGAAAGAGAGACGATCATGAGCTGTGACTGTCCCTTAAACGTTTCTGTAGAATTTCAGCAGACAGTGAACTTTTCACACACACAAACCCCAACAACCACAAATACATTTATTCATGTCACATGTGTGAATCTAGTATCTATAAATGGATAAAAAACAGAGTCAGATCTGAGCCAGTGGTGGAAGTCAGAGCTCAGCCGGGGGCGTTGAGATTTAAGGAATGTCGTCTGGGATAGAGAGAGAGAGAAAGAGAGAAAGAGGGGGTGGGGGAGGGTTCGGCGGGGGGGTATCATTTCTCACCAGGATCCTTGACTCTGATTCACAGTGACTCACTCACCGAGCAGCTCGTAAAACAACAGTTTACAGTGATTGTGGCCTTGTTCTACAGCGAAGCCTCATCGCCAAAGATGTGGTGACGAAATAACCCAAGTACAAATACTACTGGTCAAAATTTACTCTGTTACAAGTAAAAGTAGCTCAGTCGACATGTTACTCCAGTAAGAGTAAAAAAGTACTTGCTTTTAAAGGTACTTAAGTATCCAAAAGTACATGCTTTTAAATGTACTTTAAGTAAAAATAACAGTAAGAGTAAATTTCTTATTTTTCACATCAATGAATTACTATAATTTTTTCAAAATGAATTTAAGGAGCTTTTAACTCTTGTTTCTGAGAATCAGAGCTGGCCCGAGGCATAAGCGAACTAAGCACCTGCTTGGGGCCCCGTGACCATTGGGGGGGCCCCAAAGGGCAAGTCATTTTTAAAATTGTAGTGCATAACTTCTGTCAACCCTCGGAGAAACTCTGCGTAATTACAAAAAACTTTAATTGTTGTTACATTTCAAATTGTTATTGCACTTTGCTGTTGTAAAACCAAACATTTTAAAGAGCAGATGATGTGTTTGCAGTAAATGCATTGTCTGTTGGTTTATTTTGTTATTTTTAGTCGACCTTTAGGTGACATTCAGTATCCCAGTACTATACCAATTTAAATACTAAATGTAAATCAACCTCAGGCTGCACTTTTAGCTGAATTTGGTGCCATAAAAACCATAGATGGGTAACAACCTGCCAGGATATGATGATTCATAATGACAGATTAGAAAAATGAAATAGTATTATTGGCAATGGTAATAGAGGGAACTCTGCTCAGACCTTGAGTCAACGTGTTGATTTTCTCTGGTTTACCTTCCAGTTTCACACTGATCCACAAGAGAAAGCAGAGAAAGACTTTCCAACCAAACAGCCGAGGCTTTTTCCTCCTTTGTGTGGTCAGATCTTATCTGATCTGCAAAGATTTACGACTCATGTTGTGTCACGTTCCAAGATTTTTCTGGCTGCGATTGTGTCTGGAAACAGAAGAATTATCATGTTTGGCAGTTTTATATGTGTCGACATGCCAAAGGAAAGGAAACCGCAGCTTCTCAGCGATCCTGAGTCTGACAAATCATCTCCTGCCGTGTGGTAAAACAAACGAGTCCTCGACTGACCCAGTAGCCTAACCCCCCCCACACTTCAAATAAAAACTAGGTCATGAGAACAGAGAAGGAAGAAGGAAGGAGATAATCTGACCAGCAGCTCAGTGATTCACTATTAATCATCTTGTTTGAAGAAATGAGCAACTTGTGGTTGAATAGTTGAGTCAAAGTATCTCCATTGTTTCCAACTTCTGCTTTTTTCCAGCTGCAGCTGCAACGTCGCCTCAAAGAAAGAAAGAAAAACCTTCACCGGTCCGGAGGAAATTTACTTAGGTGACCTGGTGGTGACAACATGCAGGTGTGACTGTGACATGATGACACAGAAGTTGCATTGACTTGATTTGTCATGAAGACGTGAGGAAAGACCTGAAAGTACAGGAAGTTGGTGACAGAAAGCAGCTGCACTCGGTTTGTGACATAAATAAGTAACTGATCGTCAGCGGCAACCGGAGGAAAATAACCAGATGGGACAACTGAACGACCTTCAACGACCGTCAGACCAAGAGATGAAGGTCTGGGTTTCTTCTTTAGAAGAATGGGTTACACTTTATTTGCGTTAACGCATTATAACCATACTTATAATGAGTTGTAATGCAGTTATAGCACTGTACAACTATAGTTATAAACACTCATAAATGATCATAATGCTTTATAACAATAGTCATAACACACTATAAAGCATTTCATCATGACTTATAAGGTCAGGTATTATAATATGTTATAGTTGTTAGTAACTCGCTGACAATGCTCACATTGATAATGCATTATAAATATAGTTATAATGTGTTATAATTCAATCAAATCAAAATCAAATCAAAATAAACTTTAATGTCCCCGGAGGGAAAATTGTCTTGGACAATCAATGCTGTTACATCCTGCATACAATTGGCTTATAAACATGTATAACTATCATTATAAACACTAATAAATTATCATAAGGCTCTATAACAATAAGCATAACACATCATAGAACATATGAACATTTATGAGTGTTTATAATGATAGTTATACACGTTTATAAGCCAATTATAAGACATTATAACTGTATTATCGATGTGGGAATTGTCAGCAAGTTACTCACAATTACAACGTATTATAATATCTGACCTTATAAGTCATGATAAAATGTTTTATAGTGTGTTATGATTATTGTTATAAAGCATTATGATCATTTATGAGTGTTTTGTGTATGCTTGCCATTGATAGGCTACTGTGTATATTCTGGTGTGTATGTATGTATTGTATGTACAAGGCAGCTATTTCTTCCTGTGCCACTTGCCCAAGACAAATTTCCCTTGCAGGATAAATAAATCGTATTTGATTTGATTGTAACTATAGTTATACGGTGCTATAACGGCTTTATAACTCATTATAAGTATGATAATAATGCGTTTTAGAGATAGGCGTCAAATAAAGTGTTAGAGAAGAATGAATGAATGAATCCAAAGCCACAGGGAAGCGTCCACATCGCTGTAGGATCAGGTGAGTGAGTAACAGGACAGGAATGATGAAACCAAATAAAAGACACGGTCACTGACTCGAGCAGATAGCGTCAGCGGAGGATGAGGACGTTCCAATCAACCACAGGCATCTATCTCATCTCAGCAGGACGTCCTCGTGTCTCAACGTCTAAACAATCTTCAAGGAGTCGAAGCGCAAGTCGAGCGTTTCTCCACAAACACCCTGAGATCTGAGCTGATCCTGATCCTGATGCTGATCCGCCCTGAGGACAGGAAGTCCCGGGATCAGACAACTGAACTGAGTCTCATCGTTCAGTTTCTTTGCCTCCGGTCTTGTGGCTGATGAAAAAGACCTCAGAGTTGGACTTTCTAGGAAACCGCTGGTGAAGGACTTCGAAGAACAAGAGGACGTGAGGTTTGTGGGTTGTTTGATGCCGCGGACTGAGGAGCGATGACTAACGACCGCTGACAAGATCTAAACCACTGATAAACTCCTCTCCTCCTCACAAATAGACAAACTTCTACAGATAAAAGACAAAAAGATAAAACAAAACTAAAGAAATTGACTCATCATGTTCAGAAACAATAAACAACAGAGAACCAATATGAAAAAGTTAAACAGTTTCTCCAACTCGTCTCTTAATAAAACAGATTTTTAATAGAGATTGGTTCGACCCGGGTACGAGCAGAACCAGAGAAGCCTGGAGCCACAACAGGCAGCACATTAAAAATGCAACGATAAAATCTTAAAATCTCTATTTTTAAAACAGGCGACCAGTGAAGAGCAGCTGAAACTGAAGTGATGCATTCAAGGCCCCTAAAAGCAGCAGAATCGGTCATAATCTATGTATTCTACAGTACCTGATGATGGAGGATAAAGGGTCAATAAGAGGCTAAAAACACAAATATTCAGTCGTTATATCGGCCGTTTTAACTCTTGGAAATCTTCATCAAACATCAGAACCAACACCGGAGTCATGCCAAAGTCTTTTTATTTCATTACCAGGCAAAACATTTGATCTTTATACAATAACATTTCTAGAAATGAAACATTCAGAGACAAAGTTAAACCGTCAGATGGAAACAAAACAAAATAAAACAAAACAAAACAAAAAGAAATACTCCGATGGAAAGAAAATAAACCGACAGATCGAGTGACTTAAATATAAAACAATATTTTCCATTTCTCCATTGCACTTCAGCTTCATAAATACACCTGGTTCAGGCCGGTCTGTCTCCGCTGCTGCAGCTGCTCTACATTCAGTCCTTTAACGTCCTGGTCACCACACAAACCAAGACGTTGCAGCTCCGCTACGACAGAGGCTGCGTTCAACTACCAGAAATCAGTCGATCGATTGATTAGTGACGGGGAAACGACTTGGTGATGGATAATTACTGAACAAATACGACTCATTGAATGCTGTTTTCCTGTTTCAAATCAATTTTAGATCAATATATTTGGGTTTTAAGGTGGTTTATTATCAGAACACGTCGCCTTTGGCTCTGGAGACGCTTTAAAGGAATAAGTTTAACATTTTGGCAAATTGGCCCATTGCCATAATCCCTTCTATAGTCATAGCAGTAGGTTTGTTACCTTTAATTGTCGGTGCAAGCTGTTTTTAGAACGGTGGAGCAGAGCCGTGAGCTGCTCAGAGCTACGCTACGGAGGCTCATGGGATTTCTTGGTTTCCCTCATCAAACTCATCAAATACACAATCCAACAACTCCACAACGCTCTGGTGGACAAGTTGTGACCTGCACATTCACCACGCTATGAGATAATAACACAACGTTACCACACAGAGTTGTTTTAGAGGGAAATACAGAGACTGCTTGATGAAAAACTGTCCCTGAAGGCAACACGCACCAGCGGTTTTGCATGAATTTCCCTCTAAAACAACTCTGTGTGGTAACGTTGTGTTATTATCTCATAGCGTGGTGAATGTGCAGGTCACAACTTGTCCACCAGAGCGTTGTGGAGTTGTTGGATTGTGTATTTGATGAGTTTGATGAAGGAAAAACCAAGAAATCCCATAATGAGCATCCGTAGCGTAGCTCTGAGCAGCTCACGGCTCTGCTCCGCCGTTCTAAAAACAGCTTGCACCGACAATTAAAGGTAACGAACCTACTGCTATGACTATAGGGATTATGGCAATGGGCCAATTTGCCAAAATGTTGAACTATCGCTTTAACAAACAAGAGATGATGTGTCAAACTTATACTGTTAGGGTAAGATACTCAGATAGTTGATGATCTAGATTCTAGTATCTGGCAAAAAACAATCAACCACTAATCAATTGATCGACTGAAGGTTTCAGCTGTTGAACGCAGCTCCGACCGTCCTCACACACAGAAACAGGAATCCTCCTTTATGCACATTGTTGAGACTCAAACCCATGAGGAAACAAGACAGATGTACAGTATGTTACACAGTATAAACAGAATGGCCCGCCACGTCTTCTGCCCAACATATATACATATATATGTATGTATGTATATATATGTAGCACTTTATCTAAAATAAAAAACAATACAAACATGTCCATAGAATCTCGATGGCAGAATGCTAGTAGATAGTAAAATAGATCCGATCGGTTACGAGACGACGACAGTTTCCGTTGATCCTGCGACAGTTTTTTTTCGGCCGCGGGAACGTTTTCATCTCTTCACAGAGCGGATACATGGGAGTATCAAAGTGCTGCTTGCTTGATTGTGATTTCCTCCTCACCCTCCCCTCCTCCCTCTCCTCCCTCTCCTCCTCCCTCCACCACTTCCTGTCTTGTCCGTGTGTCACGAGGTCGATTTCCCCGTTCCCTTGTTCCCGCCCAAATATATTCCTCCCCATGTGATCAATGAATTCACCTCTGACCAAAAAAAGTTAAAATAAAAACAAAGAAAACATCCGGTGCTACAGTTTTTTGCTCAGTTTTGCTCAGAACGATGATAGAAACAACGAGAATCATCATCATCGTCATGGTTTTTCTTTTTTTTTCTTTTTTTTTCATGAGTTATGATAAATATTGTGCAGCAGGAGAAGAAGGTGTGTTTGTTTTCTCATACAAAAGACAAGAATATTCACTATTCATCAGACTTTCCTCCATCTGAGAGGACGGGAGCGCCTCCCAGCTTTTTTTTTGTTACTTTTTTAAATTTTTCTTTCTTCTTTTGAAAAAAGGTCAAGAGAAGCTTGTTTTGTAAAGAGAAGATCCACCCGAGTGAGTCCAGGTTCAACTATACAAGGTCTGGTTCCTTTCAGCTCTCAGTCCTGTAGTGTTAACTCGGAGAACAAGCAGGGATGGAGAGGACGGAGGAGGACGGAGGAGGACGGAGAAGGAGGACGCGGTGGTGGCGGCGGCTCTCACGCATTTCGCTTTTTTAATTTCGTCGTTAAAGTTTCGTATTTTGTCCAGCTCCAGTCTTGGTCCTTTAAAAAAAAAAGGAGGAGGAGGAGGGGGGGGGACAAATCAGAAAGTTAAAACAAAAAAAAGGATTAAAAAGAAAAGTGAAAGGCGACAAAATGTACAATGACGTCGTCATCACCAGGAAGTGACACATCATGCATGAGTGTTTTAAACAAACTTCCTCTAATGTTGTGATGAGAATAAAGAGCGAGATTAAATAACTAAAATAAACGAGACGTGAGAATGAGAGAATAAACACTTCAGAGACATGAGTGAGTTTTGTAGAGACACAAATCACAAGTTGTGTGTCTTATCTTTACAGAAAAGTCGATAAAACTTAAGTGCAGAAACATAACTCTGACTCTAAACACTATAAACATTAATGTGTTGTCTGATCAGCTCTCTGATAAACATCCACATGTTTGTTAACGACTGTGATAAATCACTGGGTCATGTGACGCTGGGAAAACAAACTTTTAACGTTTTTAACTCAAAAAGGAAAAAACATGGAACTCATATTTCCAAATGTTTTACAGAAATTTAGTTAAAAAATATTTTACTGCTGATGCTCCACTTCACATTTTCTCTGTGTTTGTTTCTTCTGTCTCATGATCTGAATAATAAAACACTGAATTCCTGCTGTGAATTTGTGTTTTTGTCCCTTTCTTTGCTTTTTAGATATTAGATATTAGTTCATTTATTATAATAATAATAATAAAAAAAACTAAATAATTAAAGGGATAGTTCAACATTTTTGGCAAATTGGCCCATTGCCATAATCCCTATAGTCATAGCAGTAGGTTCGTTACCTTTAATTGTCGGTGCAAGCTGTTTTGAGAATGGCGGAGCAGAGCTGTGAGCTGTTCAGAGCTACACTACGGAGGCTCATGGGATTTTTTGGTTTCCCTCATCAAACTCATCAAATACACAACTGCAAAATGCGTTAATGTTACCAGACAGAGTTGTTTTAGAGGTAAATGCAGAGACTGCTTGCCGAAAAACTGTCCCTGAAGGCAACAGAGGTTTTGCATGAATTTCCCTCTAAAACAACTCTGTGTGGTAACGTTGTGTTATTATCTCATAGCGTGGTGAATGTGCAGCTCACAACTTGTCCACCAGAGCGTTGTGGAGTTGTTGGATTGTGTATTTGATGAGTTTGATGAGGGAAACCAAGAAATCCCATAATGAGCCTCCGTAGCGTAGCTCTGAGCAGCTCACGGCTCTGCTCCACCGTTCTAAAAACAACTTGCACCGACAATTAAAGGTAACAAACCTACTGCTATGACTATAGGGATTATGGCAATGGGCCAGATTGCCAAAAATGTTGAACTATCCCTTTAAGTTAAACTGATAATTGGTCAACTTGTACTGTACAGACACGGCCGAGGGTCAGTGAACTCACCACGATGCTCTTGGCCTGGTCGTCGGCCGCCTCCTGCATCAGGCTGGTCAGCTGACTGAGGTACTTCTGGTTCTCCTGCAGCAGACGAGGCGCCGCGTCACTGTAACACACACACACACACACGCACACACACACACACACACACACACACACACACACACACACACACACACACACAGACACACACACACACACACGGCCCATTAGAGAGCAGCAGCTGATCACATGACGACGCTGCTGTACGACGTATGGAGCCTAGAGGAGGACGACGACGCTGCTCTGACCTACTAGACTGTGACACATGTGACTGTTTGATGCGTCGGTTGCCGAGCAGCGTTCACAGCGTTCGCCACGGTGACGACGAGGTCAGAGGACGTTCACGCCGCTCGTCAGCTCCATGTTACATACAACAAACAAGATTAACACCAACTAATATAAACGACACGTGACAGTGAAGCCTCGAGCTGCTGATGAAACGTTCAAGTCATTTATTAAAGTGAGAAATTTGCTCCTGGTGTTTTTTTCATCTATGACCCAGATATCGAAGCTCTGAATGTGAAGTGAGGTTGTTCTTTCACATTTTTACCCTCTGAGTATGAGATAAAAAAAATATAAATAAATACAAGAAAAAGAGTCAATTTTCTTTCACAAACTTTGAGAATGAAGTCATTATATTTTAACCTGTTGTTTTACAGGAGGGAAGTTGTTAAATGAGGCGTTTTGTGAGGTTGTTCTTCAGTACAGGAGGTTTCACAAACAAGGAGATACTTCATCTTTTTGACGCATCAGCAACACGTTGTCGTCAGTATCAGGACTTTGAAAAGATGTAACGCAAGAAAATGCATCGATTGTGTGTTGCACTCTCGCTTGTTTCGTTTAGACTACTAACTACTTCTGTTTTAAGTAGAACAGCCATGAGTCATATCCACTTCCTGCTACAATAATAACTTTTTTCTTGTAAATTTTATGACTTCATTCTCATAAAATTGCCACTTTTTTCCTGTAAAGTTGCTTGTGTGTTTTTATTGTACAGCACTTTGGACAACTTGGCTTGTATTTTTAAATGTGCTATATAAATAAATATGTATTGTATTGTATTGTAACTTTTTTCCCACATAAATTTGTCACTTTATTCTTGCAAAACTATGACTTTATTCTCGAAGTCTGTTAAAAAAAAGAATGTTTTCTCAATGTGGCCCTAATACTCCATTGTAAATAATATATAAAATTGGAAAAATGAAATAATAAAATTGGAAAAATGAAAATAAAACCGACCCCTGTCCTTTCAGGGCCTCTGTTCTGTTCTGTTTTGTTCTGTGAGACGTGTGTTAGTTACCTGTCGTTGGGCCCGGGTAGGGAGGTGAGGGGGTGCGGGGAGCTGACGGGCTGAGCCGACTGAGACCACTGAGACACCTGCAGCAGGTTGGACGACTCTGGACTCGCTGCGATGGAGCTACGAGACGAGTTCTGGGCCTGAAGGAGGGAGAGACAGGGAGGAGGAGAACAGCTGTTTTATAACTGAATGTTTCCTGATATGATAATAAAGTGAGTTTATCTGGGTTGTGGACGGTCAAATTAAGAAATGAGAAATAAAAACTCACACATGCGATCTTGAGCAGATGCCAGAACTCTCTCTGTCTCTTGATCTGCATCTGCATCACTGTGTTGTCTGCGTCCTTGATGCTCTCCAGAGTTTTCTCAATCCGAGGGAACAAGTCGATGATCTTCTGTTTGCTGATCAGGATTTTACTGTCGGGGGGAAACGAGACGGATCAGACCGGATCAGAGTCTTTAAAGGGATAGTTCAACATTTTGGCAAATTGGCCCATTGCCATAATCCCTATAGTCATAGCAGTAGGTTCGTTACCTTTTATTGTTGGTGCAAGCTGTTTTTAGAACGGCGGAGCAGAGCCGTGAGCTGCTCAGAGCTACACTACGGAGGCTCGTGGGATTTCTTGGTTTCCCTCATCAAACTCATCAAATACACAATCCAACAACTCCACAACGCTCTGGTGGACAAGTTGTGACCTGCACATTCACCACACTATGAGATAATAACACAACGTTACCACACAGAGTTGTTTTAGAGGGAAATTCATGCAAAACCGCTGATGCACGTTGCCTTCAGGGACAGTTTTTCATCAAGCAGTCTCTGTATTTCCCTCTAAAACAACTCTGTGTGGTAACGTTGTGTTATTATCTCATAGCGTGGTGAATGTGCAGGTCACAACTTGTCCACCAGAGCGTTGTGGAGTTATTTGATGAGTTTGATGAGGGAAACCAAGAAATCCCATGAGCCTCCGTAACGTAGCTTTGAGCAGCTCACGGCTCTGCTCCACCGTTCTAAAAATAGCTTGCATCGACAAATAAAGGTAACGAACCTACTGCTATGACTATAGGGATTATGGTAATAAGCAAATTTGCCAAAATGTTGAACTATCCCTTTAAGCTGCAGCTATGATATGATACAGATATGATAGATAGAATGATGAAATAAAATGACCCTGAACGCCTCACCTGAGGTGTGTGTACAGGTCTTTGAGGACCTTGTCCTGGTTCTGGACCGTCTGGATGATGGCCTTCACCATCTCTGAGCTGTCGCTGCTCACGTCGGGTTCAGGGACTGAGAGGGAAAGATGAAGGTTTATTGATCCTCTATAGATGAAACTCAACACCCACAGGAAACAAGAACAGAACCAGAATCTAGAATAACTTGGATAAATGAGAAAAACTACAATAAATACAGTTTAGGAGATCACTCACTTTTACACTTCATCTTCAGCTGCTTGTAGAGCTCGATCGCCTTCTCTTCTCTGAAACAGAATCAGATTCAAACATTAATCTCTGACTTCTAATAAACCAGGTCAAACTTATAAATCCCCACTCTGAAACAGAAACATCCTCAGACATTAACGTAGCAGCTGCGAGGTCGTTTGTCTCGATGTGATTGACAGGTGACCGGTTCAGTAGCGGCGCCGATAAATAATCGTTTTTCAAAGACGCATCGAGATTCTTGAAGGGACGATTCTGAATCAATGCAGTTATGTCACAATCGATTTTTAAATTCAAATAATTCATTCAAGTTTGAAGATGTTGTTCACAGACAGAGAGACGCTGTGATTTATTTTAAAGCAGAACGCCAAGATTTATGTTTTGTTTTTGAGAAATTAACAAGTGCACCTTTAAGTCGCCTGTAGGCCTTTTCTTTTTCTTTGTGTGTTCAGACTCCAGGGAAGCTGCTGTTTTATAGAAATGCATTTAAATGATATTTTCTATTTAATTTTATGTAAATAAAAAGTTACCATATTACGACGGAGTATTAGGGCCACATTGAGAAAAAAAAAAAAAAAACACAGACTTCAAGAATAAAGTCATACATTTACGAGAATAAAGTCGTAAATTTACAACTTTATTAATAATTTATTACTTTATTCTCGAAGTCTGTGTTGTTTTTTTTTCTCAATGTGGCTCTAATACTCTGTCGTACCATATTTATCTGACTATCTATGTTAATTAATGAAAAAGGCCATGTTTCATTGAGATGCATCGTATCGTAGATAGACACCACCACCACCACTGTCCGGTGTCAGGTGGGATTGGCTCCTCCCCCCCGTGACCTCACACCTATCAGTGACAGAAACGATGGCTGGATGGTAAATGAAACCCCCAAACGAGGCGTTTCAGGAAAACACGAGACCATAAGCTTCATGTGCAGAAAACGCCCTGTCTCTGAATTCAACTGAATTCAACATGTTCTTCCTCCCACTGACAGATGCTTCTAATCAAAACCTCATGAGCACAGCGCCGAGGTGGAGGGGGGGGGGGGATCCCAGCGTCGACGATCTGTGGTGTGGTGTCGGGTCATGTTGCGTTCAGGTCGGGTCGTTCAAAAAAAAAAAAACATTCACATCAGACACCATTTTGAAGTTGGAGACGTTGGGAATTTGTGACGGTGTCGATGAAGGAGAAAAAACGAACGGAGGGCAGTGAACGCACCACAGGCAAGAATGTAAAAAATCTACTTTAACGCACAAACATTCAGCTGGTTTGTTTGTGTGTCTGTTTATGTTTGGTTTCTGTTTCGCAACAGAAGAAGCTGACTTAGTTTTAGTTTGATCGTTAGTGTTTGGAGTTAAACCACCAGACAACATCGTCCTCTGTCCTGGACACAAACATCTGGACATGAAAACAACACAAGAGCAGATGTTGTACAGATGTTTTTAAGTCTTTTTGTTTATATATACTGTATAAACTTGTTGTATGGACTCACAGCTGCTCCATCTTGTCTCCTTGGCGCCGGGCGTACGGGCTCCTCTGCAGCTCCACGATCTCCGAGTGCAGCGCCATGATCTCATCGTCCAGGTGACTCACCTCCGCCACCTGCAGGACGCAGCAGGTAACCACGACAACAACAATCAGTACGTTGACATGACACATGAGAAAACTAAATTATTGCCTTAATCCGACTATAACTGGACGACTGAGTGCATGTAAACGAGTTCTCCAACTCCGATTGAAGGGATAGTTCAACATTTTGGCAAATTGGCCCATTGCTATAATAATCCCTATAGTCATAGCAGTAGGTTCGTTACCTTTAATTGTCGGTGCAAGCTATTTTTAGAACGGTGGAGCAGAGCCGTGAGCTGCTCAGAGCTACGCTACGGAGGCTCATGGGATTTCTTGGTTTCCCTCATCAAAATCATCAAATAAACAATCCAACAACTCCACAACGCTCTGGTGGACAAGTTGTGAGCTGCACATTCACCACGCTATGAGATAATAACACAACGTTACCACACAGAGTTGTTTTAGAGGGAAATACAGAGACTGCTTGAAGAAAAACTGTCCCTGAAGGCAACACGCATCAGAGGTTTTGCATGAATTTCCCTCTAAAACAACTCTGTCTGGTAACGTTGTGTTATTATCTCATAGCGTGGTGAATGTGCAGGTCACAACTTGTCCACCAGAGCGTTGTGGAGTTGTTGGATTGTGTATTTGATGAGTTTGATGAGGGAAACCAAGAAATCCCATGAGCCTCCGTAGCGTAGCTCTGAGCAGCTCACGGCTCTCCGCCGTTCTAAAAATAGCTTGCACCGACAATGCAGCTCGCCAAAATGTTGAGGTGTGTGTTGATGTTTTGTTTTGTTACCTGTGCGAACGCAGCCGCCCGCTCCTCGTTCTCCTGCCAGGCCTTCAGCATCTTCTCTGAGGCTTTGGAGAGAAAAAAAACAAAAAACAACAACAGATAAACACAAAAACATCTGGTTGAGCTCAGTCTCAGTGATATTAAAACATTCTCTGATTATTATTATTAGATGTAGAAGAATAAAGACTGACAGATGCCGTAGTGCATCTGGTCGCTGTACTTCTCCAGGTCGTACTGGATGCTGCTCTTGAAGAAGTCGAGTTTGGCCTTGAGCTGCTGCGAGAAGCCGAACATGCTGTTTTTACACCTGGTCAGGTTGGTGTTGTAGCGCAGGAGGCTCAACCTGCAGGAGGAGGGAGGAGTTATGTTCATTATTTATCACATTGTTCAATCAAATGTGCAATAAATGTGTACAGGAAGAGTTTAGAAACGTTTCTGTGTGTGATTGTTGCATTTACTGTATTTATTCTGTGTGTTTCTGTGTTTTTAAATGTTTTAACTCACTTTATTGTTGCTGGAAGTGTTTTTACTCAGATTTTACTTTCTATCTTATACATTTTACATACCTTTATTCAGATAATATGACAATAAAGCATCTTGAATCTATTTATTCAGCTCCTCAGGAGAAATAAAGACCATCTTGAACGTTTAAATACCATAAATTCTCAAATAAAAGTCTGACACGGCTTATATTTCATTTAGAGCAAATCTTATGCTCAGCAATGATAGAAAATCCTCTCAATTTGTTTTATTCTTACTGTAAGTGAGAGCAGCATTCATTTCAAAGTTTAAACTTCGGGTCCAGGTCCAGTACAGGAGACCGGAGTCTGTTTGAGGCTCGGTTTTTAGTTGAGAATTTATAATAAAATGAACCAACAGCGACATCTAGTGTCTTAATTAATTATTCTTTCTGTTCTCTCCTAAGTCACCTGAACTTCTGCAGCTGAACTAAACCAAACCTCATGATTTCTGGGTCGTGTGACTCACATGGCCGCTCTCTGTCCCTGGAACAGCCGGCTGTAATCCTCCTTCAGGCCACAGATGTAGCTCACAGCTTCGCCCCAGACCTTCTTCAGCGCCACGAGGGGCAGCTGGGTCTTGGCCTCTTGGACTGAGAAGGAAAAACAAGAAGAAATCCACTGACATATAATGTATGGATTCAAGAAATATGGGATGTTTACCAGATGGAGCAAATCACATTTACATTCAGGCTTCAAAAACCTGTCATAGCTTTGTTAATACAGTGAGTCTGTGGCCTTGGACACATTCACAACACGTCTTCTGAGGGAATATGTCCAGAGTGGATTTATTTTAATTTCATTTTCTTCTCCTTCTCTAAATTTGTGTAATATCATTTTCTATTTCTTATTATTTTATCTTATCATACATATATTTTAAAATCTATAGTTACATATTTATCAGGGCTGTGAGAACCAACTTCCCGAACGATTTCCCTTCTTGAAGTTTTATATTGAGTTGGTAAAACTTATGTGTGTTGCACATGTTACATAATATAACAGATTTGGTTGGTGAGCTGGTATACTGCAGGTGTAGCTATACAGTATAATGAGCTAAAGAAACATTAAAAATTGAATATTTAACATAAGAAGCATCATTGTTTATACTGTTTTCTAACACAATTGTTGATTTAAGTGTAAAGATTCAGTGTTTCCCACAGGTTTGCACGGAGAGTGGCGGGCCACCAGGAATAAATGAATGTATGGGAAACACTGAGATTATTTGCAGCTGCAAAAAGGGAAAAAAATTGAAAGAAAGGAAATGTACACGTCATGTTGCGAAAAAAAAATGACTAAAAATTAAGTTAAAGAAAAGAAAAGCAGCAAGAAAGACCCTGACAACATGTGGAGGAGTGAGATTAAACAACACTATTCATTAGTTTTGTATGTTTGCAGGCGACGCTCCAGCTCTAAACAGAGTTCACATCCTGCTGCTGATAAAACCAACTCACCGATGGTGTTGACTTTGTCGGGCAGCTGTCGGGCGCTGAAGGGACCCGAGTACTTGGTGATGCTCTTGTCGAACAGGTAGACGATGTAGCTGTCCCAGCCTCTCTGCACAGAGGAGGAGGAAACACACATCACACACACTGAGACACACTGAGACACACACACACACACGGTGAGTGAGTGATTGTGGAGTGAATCATCAACACCTGGAGACGCAGCTTTTATCTGCAACGTCTCTGTGTTTGTTAAAGTTCCCGTGTGAGACGAGAAGATGAGACGTTGTCGAGGCGACGACGAGGCAACTTAACAAAAGGCTCCTCGGGACTTTAACTCAATTCAAATACTTCCATGACTTCACTGTCATGTAATTTACTATCTACACTATGTACTTACTTCCCTAATGTGAAGTTCGACAGCCTTTTCCATCGCTGCCCCCTCCCTCTCCCAAACCCATCCTTATCTGCACTCACCTCCCAACATTCAAATCAAGACCATGCTCAAAACTCACCTTTTTAAATGAGCTTTTAATATATAATTGTGTGTGTTTTATATTGTTTATTACTGTTTTTAAATTGTATTCCACTCTGACTTCACTCTATTTTATGATTTTTTAAGTGAAAAGTGTCTTTGAGCGTTTGTAAAAGTGCTTACAAGTAAAATTTATAACCATTATTATTTAGTGTTGTCTCAAATTGAATACTGTCGTTGCAGGAACTAACAATGGCAACGGTTGCTGAAGTTTTTCTTTTTTTTCGCTATTATCGCCCGTCAACACATCTACCGGCTTGTTTTGTTTTTTTCTTTTTTTTTGCTTGTGTGCGCCACCTGTTCAATGCGAGGTGGAGATCACGCTGCCACCGCATCAGTCAGCTCCTCTCACTGGCAGAAGTAGTCATCCCGGTCAAAGTGGTCACTGCAGACCCTGTGGTCGGCACGGCGCAGTGCATCGACAGGAGTGTTAGCATCCATTTGTAGCAGCTAGCCCTAACTTGTGAAAGCTGCGCAAAGAGTAGCCCAACATTTTGTTGCCACAATTTGGAAATTCTCTGGTCGTCTCTCTTCACCTCAGTCAGGTAACAGTATTCCCCACCGGTGTTTTGCCGCAAGTTATCGCGAGATTCCAGAACGAGATTTAGCGTAGTGAGATTTGGACACAGATCACAACAAACAGCGACCTCCAGCTAAAGGTAGAGACTATTACTATACGTTAATTTCTCCTTTCTAGTATGTTGTCGGACACTCAGTGTAACTATCTGAGCCTGTCGGTGTGAAAAAAATGCCCGTTTATAGGGCGAACTTTGACGGGAGCCACTTGCCCCGTGGAAGAGCGTTAGCTGGGCTGCAGGCTGCCTGCCCGGCTCAATACTGCAGCGACTTCAATAAAAGTATTATCCATCACTCACATATACAGAAAAACATAGGAAAACAGGGCCCAGGTTGAAAAAAAACGAAGTTTCCCTTTAAGTAAGAAAGTGTTCAGTCTGAGTCTTAAACTACTGGACGACCACTGTAAGTTGCAGGTTTCTATCTCCTCCTGGTTCTGGACTGAACCCCGACCCGGTCCTCCAACATCCTGTAGCTACGTACCACTCCGTCCAGGACGCACTGCGCCGCCGCCTTCCTGGGGTCCAGCGAGACGCCGGTCTCCTGCAGCAGCTCCTGGTTCACCACCTCGATCCGCGTCTCCGCCTCGATCCGCTTCTGCAGACTGTGGAGACTCTCGTCCGGGGTCAGCTGGAAGGAGTGGACCTGAGCCGTGGTCATGTTCAGGATGTGGACCACCTGGAAGAGGAGGAGGAGGGAGGAGGAGGAGGAGGAGGAGGAGGAGGAGGAGGAGGAGGAGGAGGAGGAGGAGGAGGAAGGTTTTAGGCTGAACATCTGGAACAGACTGTGATCAGTCAGAACATGGAAACCTGAATTTCTTCCTTCAACCACACACAGAAAACTGATTGTTTTATGTATAAAAATCATTTTTCTTTCTTTTTCAGAGCTCAGGTCAAGATAAACAGCAAAAACACTAAACACAGAGCGTTGACCTTTGATGATCCCAGAGCTTTTTTCTGTACTCTGTATACATGTTTATCTGTTCTTTCATTTGCTGTTCTAAAAAACAAAAAGAGGGCATTATGTCCTAACTGCACACATTTCTATATGGATATACTGTACATTATACTCTTGGATGTATATGATTGTATTATGTAACAATATTACAGTGTGCTCTAATAAAAATATTTGAAAGAGATGATCCCAGAGCTTTCAGTCAGAAAGAAGAAGAAAACTATTCTCCAAACAGACTGACACTGAAGAAACGGTAATACAGCTCAACGAGAGGTGGACGGTAGAAGATTTATGTGTTTAAAGGTTTAAAGTTGCAAATTTACGAGATGATTTCTGACATGAAAACTCAAATTTGCAAAAGAAAAAAGTAGAACATGTGTGTGTGTTTTTTTTTCTAGTCTACACTTTGCAAGGTTGGACACATGTGGCTTGTTTTGCTTTACACCTGCAGTGGAGAAGGAAATACTGATCACACGGTTCCCACACTTTTCTTCTAATCATTTTCCAGGACATTTTCAGCTGCTACAGTCTGACAGACATGTTGTTACACTGTGCACTAACACATCCCCTGTCCCATTCTTTTTGACAGTTGTACCTTATTTTGTACATTATTTTCTATGTTTATTCTCTTCTCAGCTCCAGAAGTCTGATTTAAAGTTGTGCAGTCTATGACTCTAACTCATCTCTGAAATAATCCCTCTGGAAAGGAAATGCTCGGTGCGGTCTGAAAAAGTCCAACAGAGCTCTGGTAGCTGATGTTTCTTTATTCCTGCTGTGTGTGGTGAATTAATGATCATAAGTTATTAAGTTACTGCAGACTGGGAACAAGAGGAAACAACATGATGTCCATGACAAACAGCATCATTTTGAAGAATAAACAAAAGCATATTTAGATTTTTTAGATATTTTCCAAGACATTTGACTTGTTTTCTCATGTTCTATGTGTTTTCCATGACTGACTCAACCATCTTCCAGGTTTTCCAGGACGTGTGGGAACCCTGAATTAATTTAGCCAAGAATTAAAAAATGATTTTGTTGCTTGAGCTCTTAGAAAAACACAGATTTGTTTAGTTTGTCTCTTGTCTTATTGTGACTCTAAATTTGAATGTCTGAGCTTTTAACTCAGTCACCTCCCTCCTCTCCTCTCTATTAGCTCATCCCGTTACCCTGCAGTGGCCCTAACAGGTTGCCGTAGGTGTCAAACTGGTGCTGGCAGCAGAGCAGAGCGGTGTTGACTCAGACTCGGTCTCACCTTCATGCTGAGGATCTGCTCCAGCACCTCGAAGCACAGCGGCTTCTTGGAGTCGGAGTTCACTTTGCCTCCTCTCTGGACCGGGTCCCACTTCAGCATCAGCTGCAGCAGCGCCTCCATCGGCTCCAGCAGAGTCCTGGAACAGGGTATATACAGGAATCTTGAAGTTAGTTTTAATACCTTTTTAAGACTTTTTCAAGACCTTCTCAATATTTTTCAACACCTCACCGCCACTTCAATCTGTAACCATTTACATCAGTGACACTTTTAACTGAACAGTTCTAGTTTATGATAAAGACTATAGACCACTATGATACAACAGAATTCAAAATAGGCTAGGATAATAAATAAAAGGCAAAGTTTATAATTAAAAAAAATTTAAAAAAAAACATTGCTCCACTCTCAAAAAACCAAAACAACAATCTTATTTTCTTTTTCATGTACTGGTTCATCTTTGGTTTTTAATAAAATGAATAAATTCACACACTTTCACAATGATTTTTAGGACTCAAACTCTTGGACAGCTAATTCAGAAAAAATACCTTCAAAATTTAAGACTTTATAAAGTCATGAAAAGACTTTTTAAGACTTTTTAAGGGTCTTAATTTTCCCAAAATTGATTTATCACCTTTTAATACTTTTCAAGACCCCGCGGATACCCTGTGGAAAACACGACCGTACTTTAACACATCACAGAGGTCTCTCATCCTCATCCTCATCCTCATCTGTGTGTGAGAGTGTGTGTGAGTGTGAATTTCAGGAGTCACGTGGTTCAGACCTGCTGAGGTTGTTGGGGTAGGGGAGGTGTGTGGAGAAGCGGACTTCTCCGTTCAGATCCTCCACCGCCATGATGTCTTTAGGACCTTTGTTCCTCACCTTACTGGCCCTGTGGATCAAACACACGGCTGTCAGTCAATCAATCAATCAATCAATCAATCAATCAATCAATCAATCAATCAATCAATCAATCAATCAATCAATCAATCAATCAATCAATCAATCAATCAATCAATCAATCAATCAATCAGACCACCTACCCCCATTGGACAAAATTTTGAAGCAAACACCAGAAATAGACAAATATTTGTTCTGAGACTGAAGAACGTTACTTTTTTAGTCAATGCACGTTCAAATTAGGGCCAATGGCGTGAATTTTTTTGAATATTGTAGAGAAATTTCAGAAAAAAAAAAGTTAAATATTTTCTAGAAAAATGTGTTAAAATTTCTCAAAAAATTCTAGAAAAAGTGTTAAAATTACAAGAAAAAAGTTTATAAACGACATACTAATGAGTATTCATGCGTTGCAAATGATGAATTCAGTATTTAATGCTTAACTAATGCTGAATAGTGTGTACTTTTATTATTATATTATTATAAAGTGTTATATAAATATTCATTTAACTCAAACACACATACTGTACCTAGAAATAGTGAAACCAGAGGAACTCACCACTGCACCGGCTGCAGGTTGTGCAGGAACGGACGAAAGCCGCAGCTGCATTCGAAGATCATGGTGCCGAAGCTCCAGTAGTCGACGGTGACCGTGTACGGCTTGTTCTCAAAGAGCTCGGGAGCCTGCAGGGAGGAGGAGGAGGAGGAGGAGGAGGAGGAGGAGTCAACACACTGTGCTGCATTTATTAATATTATTCACTTCACATTCAGACCTGTCAAGCGATGACATCATTTCCTGCTGGGAGAAGCTTCATTAACGTTTCTACAAAGGCAGCCAGAAGATTAAAGGATTTAGTAAAAGTAAATAATATTTAATGCACATCTGATGTTGGACATGTCTTTTATTTTGAAAAATAACTTATATTGAAAGGCACGAGACACGTGAACACATGCAGTTGTAATTCTCCTCCTCAGTTTCTTGTTATTTGCTCTGAATGCAAAGATATCAGTTTCTTATTAATGTGGCCTGAATGCAGTGAAAATACCTTGTTTTGTGGGTCTTTATTTTGTGCAATTTGATACTTATTCACTTTTGTGAATATGCTCTGAATGCAGAGATGCATTAGAAGTCAAATATATCATTTTGTTGGTCTCCATTTTGTGCAGTTTGATATTTTTTAATTCACTTCCGTACATGCAGTTGTCATGGTCCTCCTCAGTTTCATTCATGTGCTCTGAAATGCACTTTGCTCAATTAAGAGCAAAATGAGTTTTTAAAGGTTTTAAAAAAAAAGATTTGGTTTGAATTCTATAAAAGTGGGTCGCGACTTAATGACCATGGGAAGATGTGGAGCCCAGAGTGAGACTAGTTGAGAACCCCTGGTATAGAAGAAGCTCGATGACGTGAATCCGGCTGCATGTGAGGAACAAGAGCAGAATGAAGTGAATTAGAGGTGAAGATCTCACCAGGTACTGCAGCGTGCCGACGAAGGAGGTGCAGAGACTCCCCTGGTCCAGGTCTTTGGCGTAGCCCAGGTCGATGATCTTATGGACCAGCTGCAGAGGAAGAGGAAGAGGAAGATGAAGAAAACAAGACATAAACGTGAAGATGATGATGAAGTTGAAGAGGAGGAGGAGGAGGAGGAAGAAGGAGGAGGAGGTGGAGGGAAGAAGGAGGGAGAAGAGGAGGAAGAGGAGGAAGAGGAGGAAGAGGTGGAGGGAAGAAGGAGGGAGAAGAGGAGGAAGAGGAGGAAGAGGAGGAGGAGGTGGAGGGAAGAAGGAGGGAGAAGGAGGAGGAAGAGGAGGAGGAGGAAGAAGAAGAGGAAGGAGAAGAGGAGGAGGAGGAGGAGGGGGGAGGAAGAAGAGGAAGAGGAGGAGGAGGGAGAAGAAGGAGGAAGAGGAGGGAAGACGAGGAGGAGGGAGGAGAAGAAGAGGGAGAAGAAGGAAGAAGAGGGAGGAAGAGGAGGGAGAAGGAGGAAGAGGAGGAAGAAGGAAGAAGAGGAGGAGGAAGGAGAAGAGGAAGAGGAAGAGGAGGAGGAGGAAGAGGAAGGAGAAGAAGAGGAGGTGGAGGGAGGAAGAAGAGGAGGAGGAAGGAGAAGGAGGAAGAAGAGGAGGAAGGAGGAAGAGGAGGAGGAGGAGGAGGAGGGAGAAAGAGGATGAAGAAGAAGAGGAGGAAGAGGGAGAAAGAGGAGGAGGAGGGAGAGGAGGGAGGAAGAGGGAGGAAGAAGAGGAAGGAAGAGGAGGAGGAGGAAGAAGAAGGAGGAAGAGGAGGAGGAGGAAGAAGAAGGAGGAAGTGGAGAAGAAGGAGGAAGAGGAGGAGGAGGAAGAAGAAGGAGGAAGTGGAGAAGAAGGAGGAAGAGGAGGAGGAAGAGGAGGGAGGAAGAAGAGGAGGAGGAGGAGAAGAGGAGGAGGGAGAGGAAGAAGAGGAAGAGGGAGGGAGAAGAAGGAGGAGGAGGAAGAGGAGGAGGAAAGAGAAGAGGTGGAAGAAGAAGAGGAGGAGGGAGGAAGGAGAAGAAGGAGGAAGAGGAGGAGGAGGAAGAAGAAGAGGAGGAAGAGGGAGGAAGAGGAGTAAGAAGAAGAGGAGGAAGAGGAGGAGGGAGAGGAGGAGGGAGGAAGAGGAGGAGGAGTAAGAGGAAGAGGGAGGAAGAGGAGGAGGAGGGAGAAGAAGGAGGAAGTGGAGAAGAAGGAGGAAGAAGAGGAGGAAGAGGGAGAAGGAGGAGAAAGAGGAAGGAAGAGGGGGAGGAAGGAGAAGAGGAGTAGGAGGGGGAGGAAGAGGAAGAGGAGGAGGAGGAGGAGGAGGAGGAAGAAAAAGGAGGGAGGAGAAGATCAGAAGGAGGAAGAGGAAGAGGAGGAAGAAGAAGAGGAGGAGGAAGAAGGAGGAAGAGAAGGAGGGAAGCGGAGCGACAGATGTTTCACCTTCCCGTTGATGTTCTGCAGAACGATGTTTTCAGGTTTCAGGTCTCGGTGGATGATCTTGTTCTCGTGCAGATACTGGATCCCAGAGCCTGGAGCAGGAGACAGGGAGGTTAACACACACACACACACACACACACACACACACACACACACACACACACACACACACACACACACACACACACACACACACACACACACACACACACACACACACACACACACACACACACACACACACACACACACACACACACACACACACACACACACACACACACACACACACACACAAACACACAGACACACAGACACACACACACAGAGGAGAGGACACGGTGGACGTACCGACGTCGTTGAGTAGCGACAGCACCTCGCTCTCCTTCAGACCGCAGCAGTTCTCTGGTTTACTCAGCATCTGGAAAACAAACACAACTCAGTCTCACCTGCAGCTGCAGATCTACACAAGTTTTAGAGTGAAATTCATGCAAAACCTCTGATGTGCGTTGCCTTCAGGGACAGTTTTTCATCATCAGTCTCTGTATTTCCCTCTAAAACAACTCTGTCTGGTAACGTTGTGTTATTATCTCATAGCGTGGTGAATGTGCAGGTCACAACTTGTCCACCAGAGCGTTGTGGAGTTGTTGGATTGTGTATTTGATGAGTTTGATGAGGGAAACCAAAAAATCCCATAATGAGCCTCCGTAGCGTAGCTCTGAGCAGCTCACGGCTCTGCTCCGCCTTTCTAAAAAATAGCTTGCACCGACAATTAAAGGTAACGAACCTACTGCTATGACTATAGGGGTTATGGCAATGGGCCAATTTGCCAAAATGTTGAACTATCCCTTTAAGATGTGTTTATGTAGATTTGGTCAGAAAAAGCGGGACTACTGTGTTTGTCATCAAAAACTCGGTCCACATGGTGACACGTTTATGGTCTGTTGACCGACGAGAACAAACACGAGGACGTTCAGCTGTGTGTGTGTGTGTGTGTGTGTGTGTGTGTGTGTGTGTGTGTGTGTGTGTGTGTGTGTGTGTGTGTGCGCGCGCGTGTGTGTGTGTGTGTGTGTGTGTGTGTGTGCTCACCTTCCTCAGGTCTCCTCTGGAGCAGTACTCCATGGCGAGCAGAGGAAGATCGTTCAAGGCGATGTGCTTCATCTCCTCCGGGACGTCCCGAGCCGTCACAACGTTTATGTGGTTTAATCTGAGAGAGAAAGAGAAAGAGGTTTTAACCAGAGTTGTGTGTTTAATCATCAACATCACTGATTATTAAAGTCAGAGTGAAATCAAACCGACTCCAAAATAAAGTTACAAACTTTTTCATGATCTGGATTTCTCTGCTCCATCTGTCCTTGTTTCGGGCCGTGAGCTCCAGACGACACATCTTCACCGCCAGCTTCTCATTCGTTTCCTACAAAACAAAGTTCATCATGGTCGTCCATCTTTTGTTTTGTCGTGTTTTAAATTTTAAAAGCTCTGCACTTCTTTGTTGTTTGCACTATTATTGCATTGTATTATAATTGTTTTAACTATTGTAAAGCACATTGAGTTTGCCTTGTGCATGAAATGCGCTTTACAAATAAAAACTGATTGATTTATTGACAGATTTTTCGCACAATGCTCCTTCAGTGGGTTATTTGGGGTTACACCTGTTCACTAGGTCCAACTAGAGCACAATCAAAAATAATTGCTTTCTTCACAGGAGCAAACCTCAAACATTTACAAATTGGGTCAAAGATGTACTTACAATAAAACCTTTTCTTGAATATGTCAAGACAAACAACACACTGTCCTTAGAATAAGATTCATGCTCCACAGCATTATCCTATGATTGATTATAAAGTAATAATAGATTTAATCAGGGACCGCTCCTCCCTCCCCTAAAATGTGATTTTTTCTGTCTTTTTTTGTCTCTTATACTCTCTCACTTTATGTCAGTTTCTATAGCTGGTGTAAAAAAGATCTCAGATCTGCTGAAGCTGTAATGTCTGTACAGAACTGAAATAAAAACGAATATTCAGTTCATCAGCACATAAACACATGATTATTTAATAAAGAAATAAAAAAAAACTGTAAAAACAGCAGTTTGTATGTAGTTTTGGGGGGTTTTGACAGAAATGAAAAGAAGTTAGCCTTTCCTCTGATACTTTTTCCATTTAGATGAACTTAAAATATTGAAAATGTGGATGTGTAAAGGTTCAACCCCCCAGTCTCTGTCTAACCCTCTGAACTGGTTGATGCCGGCTTTTGGAGGTTTGCTCTGGATCACCGTCGTGTTGTGACGGTTCCCTCCAGAATTTGCTGATAGCGACAGGAATTAATCCTCGCTCCATTAGAGCAGCAGCGTTTCCTGCAGCTCCGCTCCGCCCACCAAACACAACATCAGCTGATAGAAGAGTCGCTGCACAGACTCAGATTAACGCACATGTGTTTGACCATTTCTCTATTATCTAAGTTCATCATTTCAATTTCATTTTATGTGTTCATTCTAATCCTGTGATTGGAAAAGAGCAGGGTGAAGAGAACTAATAACACCTGCTCCTTTCTTAACACACAAACACGCTTCATCAGATTAAATGCCATAATAATGAATCGGTTTACAGCTAAACAATATACAAATCAAAACCCATAACTAGTCTTTTTTATGACATGTTTTTTTCCTACTTTTTTTATACATCCTCTTAAATTGAAAAACATCTGTACAGCTTTTTTCCTCGACTGTTAAGAAACTCATATTTTAACACCCACCACAGAAATACACTTTTGTTTTAACGTAGTCTTTGCAATCTGCTCTGTTTGAAATTAAATTTTCTTCTGTGATTGTCGTCCTGTGTGACTGATACAAATAACTTATGCAGGTAAAACTCAACTTTTTGCTCTGTGTTTAACCAACAGTGCCTCCAATTCCCCCAACTCAGCCACGACTTGGCAAATAACCCATTAGTGTGCTCCCTGAAACCAACATTGTGAATTAATCACATTCCTCATTATTCCTCTTCGCAGCAGAAATCCTCCAGACAGGTGTGTTTCTCCTCATGGTAAAAAAACAAAACACTGCAGGTATGTTGTTGTAATGCAGACATTGTGCTGGTTACTTCCTGGGTGTCAGGTGTGCGTGTGTGTGTGTGCAGGGACACTCACATGGTGCTGGTAGAGGTAAACGTGGGCGAAGCCGCCCATCCCCAGCCTCTCTTTCAGCTCCCAGTCTCCACAGTTCTGGTTCTGCCTGAAGGGAGGTTTCTCCATCGTTGCTACTGGACCTGCAACCAGAAAACACTCAGTTACATAAGAAAGATCTGCTTTTATTATCACTATTATTATTATTAGCCTACTTGATTTATTTTGTGATTTATGCTTCATTTACTGCAGCATCTTAATATATTTGCTGTTTTTAGCTTCTCAAATCTGATAATGAATGACCTGCTTTTATTTTTATTATAATGAATAATCTGTTTATATTGTGATTTATGCTACATTTACTGCAATAAACTGAATATATTTGCTGTTTTTAGCTGCTCAAATCTGATAATGAATCACCTGTTTATTTTATTATTATGAATAATCGATTTATATTGTGGTTTAAGCTACATTTAGAATATGTATTTGCTGTTTTTAGCTGCTCAAATCTCAGTTTTTGATGTTTTACATCGTCATTCTTGACAATTTATTGATTATCTATGGATCTTAGACAAGACATTGGATATAGTATTGGTCTGGGGTAACTTACATTGCAACAGACACAAGAATCGATTAATCCAAAAATAACAATGATCAAATCATAAACAGATCACTAATGTGCAGATTTAGTTGAACGCAAACTGGGACATAACGTAGAAATAATAACGTTTACATGACAGAAACAAAGAAATGTATCAGATATTTGATTTATTGTGTTTATATTGATAAATCTGATGCGCTTCCTTAAATGTCGTCCACCTAAATAAACCTGTCAAGCTCACAGGGGACGCGGCTACATCCTGGAGCTGCTGCTAATGGCTAATCTCAGTTTACTTTCGATGTTAGCACAACAACGCTGTCAAAACCATAATAATCTCAACCGATTGGGCAAAAACATGAAGTTAAATGTGGCAAATAACACGTTAAATCATAATAAAAGTGTCACGTTACGGCGACACAAACACAAAATCGCAAAGTGTTTTCTAAATATTAGCTCCTTTTTGGGCTTTGGCTAACTGCCGAGCTGCTACGCTACAGGAAATAGCCGCAGCCCCGCAGCCAGCGGAGCTCTCTGGCTGCGGCGGCCGGGGACAGAGCGCTGTTTCCCGGCCGCTGCTTCCGCCTCAGGCCGCCGCCGCTGGTGGACCGAGTCCCGGGGAAACTTACCGGACTGTGCGACGGTGTCATGAGCCGCTGTCGGTAGAGAAATGTGTGTGTCTGTGTGAGTGTGTGTGTCGTTGTGTTGTTTTCAGGTCAGTGCAGCCTGCTGCGACGGTGTGTGTGTGTTGTGTATAAATGTGTGTGTACTTTCCTCCGTGACGTCACCAGAAACCCCGGCTGTGCTTCTTCGAAACGCGCCGCGGTGCGTTCAGGAGCACAACGCGTCACAAGATGCGGTGGTGTGTTCAAGGACGCTACAAGTGTTTATCAAAACAACTAAATTAAACTAAATGTTTGACTAGTGATTTACTGTGATTTAAACCAGATATTATCAATATCTATCTATTGTCTATTATCTTTATTTATATAAATATATTTGATGGACTTTTGTGACGTCACTATGAACAAAAATAATGAAAACAGTTCGTAGGTTGATCCCATGGATCTATAATACTGTATCCTGATCTAGAAGATGCTATTTAAGAGATTAATTGGCAGCTATTTTGATAAATAATTATCCAGCAAATATCTGTCATATATATATAAGACATTTTTTCATTATTTTCTGACACTATGATATGACTATGATTCTAAAACATAACATATTGATTATTATAGCTCCACAATATTGAGATAGCCTATAGGAGCAGGGCTCCAGACTAACTTTTTTTTATTGGAGCACAGTGGCCCCCTGACTTAAAATTTTAAGAGGAGCAGAAACTTGGAAACTTTAGCTGCCCACACTCTAAATTGAATATTCACATTTCCTTAATTATCATATTTGATGAAAATGAACTTTTCTCAATAAACTTGAATTAAAGCAGAAGTAATTGGAATGTTTGTGTTAATATACGTTATATCTTCCAACAGCAATCACTTATATAGTGTGTTTCTGAAACACAAGTCTGTCAGTCACCCTGCTCTGCTCTGAGCCGAGGAGAAAACTTTCCTTGTATCCTACAACCTTTATCCAATGAGGAGAGAGAACGGCATAAAGGGGCGGTCCTCTCTGTGTGTGCAGCCAAGGGATACGTGTGAATGTGGTGACGTAGGGACGAGGGCAGGGACTGCTAACTCCATCTGCTGACAGGAAGTTAGCCAAATATTCATAAAACATATTCATTAAGCAGCCAGATTACTCTTGTCAGTGAAATCTCTGAACCATTATTACAAAACAATAACATATTAGTGACATTTGAATAATCTAATTTGTACATTTAAATCTTTATAACAGACTTTAAAAGTCATTTTAATGGTATTTTCTTTGGAAGTGTAATGAAGTAGAAGCATGTATCTGATTAAATGCCAGCTACAATCCACACAGACACAAACCTTTCAAAACACTTTTATTTTTATCTTCTACGCCTCCCAAAGTGAGAAGCTCACAAACAACAGTTCCTTGGTGAGTTATAACAAGGCAGTGACACACGTAGCTCACTGTATGTATAGCATCAAATGAACATCGCCTTACCTGCACCAGTCTAAAAAACACTGAGATGAGACCTTCACATGTAAAAAGATTCTGTATGAGCCTCTAAAACACAGCAAACAGCATACGACAGCATTAAATACAGCCATTTCCTTCATTCACATTGATTAAAAAATAAAATAAAATAAAAAAACATGGCCATGAGCTCAAGGACAGGAAAAAAAAATGAAAATAAAAAATAAAAACACTGACCTACCTTATATATTAACCCTTCGTTTAATACTCTAACCATAATATAAATGAGAGCAGGCCATAATATCTCATCATGCTTTATTTACACGTCACATTCAGAGACGAGGCTGTGATGATGGAGGTGCACGTTCAGCATCATCATCATCATCATCATCATCATCGTGGTGTTGGTGGTTGGTGTAGTTGGTGGTGTAGGGAGGATTTGACTCGGACTGGAGCATCATCACAGAGCCGTCGCCAGGGGAAACTGGGCCGCCTGTCTCCATGCTAACCAGTGCCATGGAGATCCTGCAGCTGCTCTTTGATGTATAATAAGTGAGTGTGGTGGTGACAACACAGGGGAGGGAGGGGGGGACGGGACGTCACCAAGGTGGAAGCTCTGAAGAAACGTCTTCCTTTTAATATTTTACACCACTTCATCCACCCACAGTGAGTGAGTGAGTGAATGAGTGAGTGAGTGAGTGAGTGTGACACAGCAGGATGGAGTTATTGCACGATATATAGTTGCAGTGGATTTCTTTCTTACGCTGCAAAAGCTCAAAATCTTTCCAAGAATATTTGTCTTATTTCTTGTCAAAATGTCTCATTTCTAGTCAAAACTAATCTCTTTCCACTTAAAATAAGATTCATCACCTAAAAATTAACTTGTTTTTAGATCATTTCCACTTGTTTCAAACAAATTTTCACTTGAAATAAGTAAAAAAAATCTCCCAGTCAAAGCAAGTTTTTTGTGCTTGTAATAAGAAAGAAAAACTTGCTCCACTATCAGATTTCTCTACTTATTTCAAGTGAAAATCTGCTTGAAATAAGTAAAAAGTGTCTAAAAACAAACTACTTTTTAATGTGATGAGTCTTATTTTAAGTAGAATGAGATTTGTTTTGACTAGAAATGGTATTTTGACTAGAAATAAGACAAATATTCTTGGTAACATTTTGAGTTTTTGCAGTGTATTTCAGTGCAGCAGCAGCAGCCGTCGTCTTCATCATCATCTCTCTATTTTATCAAATAAAATAACTAAACACATTTCCCCCCAATACATTTTTTTTTCCCGATCAGCCGCCAAATAAAATAAAATAACTTCACATCATCATCATCATCACGGCATCACGACCCTGGTCTCCTCTCAAAGGCAACGCTTCATTTTACAACCTATAATAGTCACAATAGCCCAAAGTTACAGAGGCACAACAATGGTACAAGTTTAAGCTCTTCTTTCTTTCTATCTATCTTTCTTTCTTTTTTTTGCCTCATATATTTTTTTATTTTCTTTATTTGGTCGAACAAATACGATTTTTAAGGCCTGGAAACATTAAAGTCGACCAGCTCAGTTTGAACAGACAGATTTTAAAAGACGGATTTAGCACAGGTTGAAGCTTCATACTCTTTTAAAAATAGAAGAATTTTCTAACCTCGGAAGTTGTCGTGACATCATTAAATCGATTGGTTTCGATATAGAAACGACAGTGAGGATTAATCGACTGTCAGAATAGTATAGGTGGGATAATAATCAATAATCAATCAATAAGACGTTTTAAAAAGGAATCTGGGCAAAACGAGTGGAAACAGCAGAAAATGTGTTTGTGCTAAACTTGTGCTAAACTGACGCTGCCAAATGTTGAAGTTTGTTTTGTTGGTTTTTTTGCTGTTTCTCTGTGAAATTTAAAGAAAAAAAAAGAAATTAAAAGTTTTCTGGAGTTTTTTCTAAATCATTGTCCGCCATCATTAAAGAAATAGAAAAATAAAACCACAATCAATTACAAAAAAAAACAACCCACGGCTCTAATGACACAAATTGCAGGATCACAGTCGTCATAGCAACAAATATGAACATTATAACTTCTTTTTTCTTTTCTTTTTTTTTGTTCAAACCACCAGACTGAGAAAAGAAAATGGAGCTGAAGGAAAAGTTCAAACAGGAGAAGAAGCAGAGGATGAGATGGAGGGAAATAAATAAAAAACTGCAGCAGAGCCACAAGTATTGATTATTTTCATTATTGATTGTTTTTTTTATCCACAGGAAACATGAATTGGCAAATATTCAAATATGGTAATTGATCATTTAAGGTGAAAACAAACAAAGCAATTTTGCAGCATTGTTTCTTGTTTTTTTCAATAAATAAACAGAATTTCTCACTATTTCATGACACAATAACTAATTAATAAAGTAACAGATTATCAATAAGTGAAATAATCACAGGTTGCAGCTCGACAATGCAAAGACCTTCACATCACAGAAGTAAATCCTCATAAACAAGAAGCAAAAAACTGGGGAATATTTGGCTTTTTTCTTTCTTTCTTTTTGCTTTAAAAACGACTCAAACGTCAAATCGATCATCAAAATACTTGTTTTTTGTAGCAGAGGCAAAACACTGAGCTCTGATTACGCCTGAATGTCCCTTCCATCCATCTCTGACACACACACACACACATGCACACACACTCTCTTACATCCATACACACATACAAACAGGTCCTGTCACTGCGGTTTAGCCCTCAGTCCTCAGGTGAGTGGTGATGTCATGCATATTAACTGCAGGTGCAGCAGTGTGGTTTATGGCTGAGGTGAACTCTGAACAGCTCCCCCTGCTGGTCGGACGCTGACGCTGCAGCTGCTCAAAGGTTTGTCCCATCCCATCATCATCATCATCATCATAACAATAATACTAATAATAAGCCTGAGTAGAAAATGGCTATAGGTCGATATATCACTATAATGCTATGAGGTGTAATCAAATATGGCTACCGAAAAAACCATCCCAAATCCTCTAACGCTGCATGTTCTTGTTCTCACACCTGTTTTTCTTTCTTTATGCTCTTTCTTTTTCTTTTTTTAAAACGTACTTTCACCTTTTTTCATGCACAACAACAACTGATCCCATTAAACTCATTAACATCATGCTTCAGGCCGATTCATCTGCAGCTCACAAACACCTTTGACCACTTACTAATCTTTGATCGGTACATTAGGCTTCACTATAATACTCATATTGTGCTGAATTATCTTCCACCGTATAAAAAAAATAAAAAATAAACCAAAACAAAAAATGTGATTATCGTGTAGCTCTTTTGGGACTGTGTGTGTATGTGTGTGTGTGTGTGTGTGTGTGTGTAGCCTACCTACAGTGCTTTGTAGCCTATATATTGTAAATATACTGTCATATATCCTACAATATAAGCAGATGTTGCATTTTTATATATATATATATATGTATATATATACACACAAAACATATCCTGGATGTTTTACAAACAGAATGGGTTACATTATCTTTTTTTTTTTTATCCTTTTACATTGTCAATATCATATTTCTTCATACACTTGACGTCATACACAGGAGGAGTAGGTTCAACATCAACAACAAACGACTGTAAAATACTGTAAAAATATTGAAAAACATGAACATTCAGGGTCTGCCCGGTGAGTGTTAAAACTGGGTTTATATAGAAATGAGCGAGGCTGTAAATACAGACACGTGTTGGAGGAGGAGAGGGGGAGGAGGAGGAGGAGGAGGAGGAGGAGGAGGAGGGACACGCCTCTTCACTGCTGCCTCCTTCAAACTAAACAAAATAAAACAGAACAGAACAGAACAGAACAGAACAGAACAGAACAGAACAGAACAGAAGAGGCCTAAAAGAAGCTGCTGGATGCAGGCATGCGGATCACTGGAGAGAAGAAACGACGACGACGACGTTCGGCCAAGAAGAAAGAAGAAAGAAGAGAATCAACGTCACGGGACAGAAGCAGAAAACAACTGGAGAGAAAGAGAAAGAGAGAAACGGAACAAAAACAGATAAAAAGACTCAATCTGATGAGATGCAGTTACGTCGCCACTTTATCATCATCATGTCGCTTCTTCATCATCATCACGTGTTGTGCATTCATCTCATCGCTGTCTCTGTCTCTGTATCCAACACCGCAGTAGGAGCTTAGAGCCGAAACGTCCCGCTCCCGTCGTGGAATGTGAACGCACCGTGGAGAAGATGTGGCGAGAAGAACAGAGGAGCTGGAATGTTACAAAACAAAACAAAAAAAACGCTCCAGCGACTGTTACCGAGGCAACAACGACGACGACGATGCTGCTGACAACATCAAACAGCTGCAGAGTCAGATCAGAGATCGTCAGTCGTCTAAAATGTGATGTTTTTTATAATAATAATTATTTAAAATGTGTAAACAAGTTTGGTCCCAGAACGGAGAGAGAAGAGAAGAATAATAAAGAGAGAAAGTAAAAGGAGAGAAAAGGAAACGGATGCTGGATGTCGCTGCCCCTCCTCCATCTCCGTCCCCCCCTCTCCTCCTCCTCTACGCTCCGTTAGATGCGTTAGTTTAGTTTGTCTCTCTCAACGTGTCTCAACGCCGCCGCGGTCCGGTCAGTCAGTCTGCCGCCGGCGCCCCGGGCTCTGCAGACCCAGACCCAGACCGCTGCTGCTCCCAGGATGCAACAGCAGCATCAGCAGCATCAGCAGCATCAGCGCCGGATGAGAAGACGGTTGTGGTGTTGTCACGGCGCCGGCGTGTTGGGGTGTGTGGGGGGGCGTCGTGGTCGTCAGTTGTAGCGGTGGGAAGGGAGGGGAGGGCCGGTTTCCCCCGTTTCCCCCGCCCCCCGTCATCAAGCAGAGCTCCTGGATCTCAATAAAAACCTGTTGCAGGGAGACGGCGAGACGGCAACGAGCAACGCAACGCTGCAACGCAACGCAACGAGCAACGCAACGCTGCTGGCAGAGCAACGAAACGCAACGCCGCGCCGCGCCGCTCCCGGCCGCCGCCACCGCCGCCGCCTCACTTCTTGACGGCCTGGCGGTAGCTGTGTCTCTGGCCTTCCTGCTGCCGTGGCGGTTGTGACGCCGCCGCATTCGCCGCCGCGTTCGCTGCCGCGTTCGCCGCCGCGTTCGCCGCCGCGTTCGCCGCCGCCGCCGCATTCGCCGCGGCCGTCTTGCTGCTGCAGCCGCTGGCCCGGCTGCTGTTGGCGGCGTCGCGGGCGCTGCTGCTGGCGGCGCTGGCCACGCTGCTGTCCTGCAGCGTGGGGCTGGAGTGGGCGCGCTGCAGCCCGTTGTCCTCCAGCAGCTGGGACTCGAACAGCGACAGGTCCTCCTCGCCGCTGCGGATCTTGGCGCGCAGCAGCATGACGTAGGTCCCGTAGCGCGTTTTCTAAAGAACAAAAAGAAGAGAAAGAGATCAGAGCTGCAGACTCAAGACTCTATGAAAACTGGTTTTAAAGGTAGGGTCTGGAGTTTTGTTTGTTGCAGTTTGTAAACAAAACATTGAAACTGGGCCCCTCCTCTGCGGCTATCCACCACTTTCCGGAGAACGACGCTGGGTGTCGCCATGACACTCCATTCATTACATTTTAGATTAACGTTAGCCGGGCTAACCATTAGCCGTTAGCAGTGTCTTAAATAACTCAATAAACGGCCCATGAAAATTTTTTTTTTTTCCAGCGGATATCCTAGTTACAACATGACTGAGCTAACTAACTGGAGTAGTTTCATGTCGTGTCCGACAACGGAAGGGTTTTAACAGCTGACGTCCTGATGTTAGCTTGCTGCTGCTGTTAGCTGTCAGCAGCAGCGAAGCTAACGGCTACGATGGCCATGACTAGTTGCAGAGGCGTGCACACAGAAGCGGTGGTGTTTGTTCAGTCATTCGTTTTATAGACTTAACAAACATCAGATTAGTCAGGGTGGTTTTGGCAGCCCTGAGCCTCCACATTTGGTGCCTACACCGGTGGCTAACGCTACCAGTTAGCCGCTCGCTAGAATGCTACTATGGGGTTGAAAACCGACTTCCGTTGTGGTGTGACGCAATGGATCATGGGAAAATAAAGTGGTGGCTAAGCTGTGTAGCCTCCTGCCTCAGACAGCTGCAGTTGTCATGACAACAAAGGAAAGGAAATACAGTCCGAGTGAAGCGCTGGAGCCGTGGGCCGATACTCGACCGTCACCGACACCGGGAGCCTCCGGTGTTAGGTTGTTGTGCCGCTGTGGTGAGCTGGGAAGACGGTGTTAGCGGCGGATGCTAACCGCTACCACTAGCCGAAGTTAGCATTGAGCTAGCTCACTACAACGGTCCTCCTACTTGTTACCAGTCGAGGCTTTAGTTGTCGGTGACGGTCGGGAATCGGTCCGCGGCTCCAGCGCTTCACTCAGACTGTATTTATTTTTCTTTGCGGTCCTGATGCTGCTGCTGACAGAGAGAGACGTGCTAGCACTCGTTAGCATCAGAGACAGCTAGTGCAGCTAGCAGCCCTGAGCCTCCTACTCTGCTGCACGTAGCTTCACCTGAGCTCCATCATTGACTGGAGAGAAAAACACAGACTCTCTCGCTCTCCACCCAGAAACGTCCACGTGCACAACAAAACAAAGCAAAAGACCAAAATACAGGCAGGGGGAGGGGGCTGCAGACACAGCCCCCACCACACAGGACTAGAAGCCCATAGGTGATGAGACAGATTTCATTTGTACAAGTCTAATGTTTATTTTTGGGCACAAAACTCCAGACCCAACCTTTAATCTGAAATGAAGCTAAAGTGCAGCCTGGGGTCGATTTACACTTGATATTCAAAGTGATATAGTACTAAGTGGATTACTGAAGGTCATATGGGCCGACAACGAAAAGTAACAAAATAAGAAATTACAAAACGGAAAGGTGAAATCCGGCAATCTGATTGGTTGTTAAAGGGATAGTTCAACATTTTGGCAAATTGGCCCATTGCCATAATCTCTATAGTCATAGCAGTAGGTTTGTTACCTTTAATTGTCGGTGCAAGCTATTTTTAGAACGGCGGAGCAGAGCCGTGAGCTGCTCAGAGCTACGCTACGGAGGCTCATGGGATTTCTTGGTTTCCCTCATCAAACTCATCAAATACACAATCCAACAACTCCACAACGCTCTGGTGGACAAGTTGTGACCTGCACATTCACCACGCTATGAGATAATAACACAACGTTACCACACAGAGTTGTTTTAGAGGGAAATTCATGCAAAACCGCTGATGCACGTTGCCTTCAGGGACAGTTTTTCATCAAGCAGTCTCTGTATTTACCTCTAAAACAACTCTGTTCAATCCACCGCTATATTGATTTCTCACCGGCTAATGCACATGGAGGAGAAGAGACCAGACCCTTTAAAATAAATAAAGCATTCAGTCAGTCTCACCTCGAACTCCAGGTACTCGTCTCGCTGGCGGTATTCCTCCAGCTCGCGACCTTTGACCTTGCGGTCAGGAGGGTAGGAGCGCAGCTCGGCCAGTTCGGTGGAAATGTTTCTGAACCGAGCTTCATGGGAGCGGACCTGCTCCTCCTGCAGGCACAAGGTCCACATGAGTTATTCATGAGCTCCAAGTTGCAACTGTAATGACTTTGACCTCACGTTACATTTCAGATCATTCTTCTTCTTTTTGTTCCTTTCTCTTGTTTCTCTTGAGTTCAGATCAGGGTTATTATAGTTCACTAAAACTAAGACTGAAACTAAAACTAGCAGTGAAAAAATAACAAAAAATGTCATTTTTTCCAAAAGAAAAGAGAACTACATAAAAACTTTTCTTGTCGATGTCTAAAGCTGCAGGAAGAAAACGCCACAACTCAATATGGGACGACTTGGAGTACGACCCACAGGTAGATAAGAGTGAATGTTAACGTAATAAGGACTGATGGGAACATTATGGGATGCAACTAAGGGCGCTTTCACACCAACAGCAGTTGGTGCTCACTAAACGGTCCATTCGAACCAAAAGCTCTTAGTTCGGTTTGTTTTCGTTGGTGTGAAAGCATCAATCGCACTCGGGTAATAAACGGTACATCTATGAGCTGTATCGCGCTAATTGTACAGTGTTCTACAGTGTTGTCTCCATTGTGAAAGTCCAAATTGGCGCTTATTTCTACCGAAAGATGACGAAACGTTATTCAGACCAATTTTGGTTCGTTTGCATGTGTGAATGCGGAACCACTCCGCAGTCTGTAGCTACAATGGAACAATTTTACTGTCTGGTGCGGAGCAAATAATCAAACTAGTGGTGTGAAAGCGCCCTAAAAGGGAAAAATCCCACAAATGTGTAAGTTCACCTTCAGAGGCCTGACAGAAGCTTTCTGCTAAAACCTGAAAAACTAAAACTAAAACTAAATAAAAACTAAACTAAAACTGCTTCATCACTTGTTGAACTCACTAAAACTAAACTGAAATTAAACTGAAAAACTAATGAACATTTTAAACCTATAATGACCTTGTTCCAGATGTGCAGCTGCATCCTGTCAATCATCATCATCAGTGTAATTAGATTTATTCTGTTATGAAGTTTATTAGATTAGAAGATCCTTGTTCTTCCTCCTGACTCTGTTTCTGTGTCTGCAGCTGCTCTGTGTGTCTGCACAAATAAACCCGTCGTGACTTATCTACACCACACTGCGTCGTCTTGTTGAGGTGACATTACCTCCGACAGCTTGGACATCGTCCCCGGCAACAGCGGGCGGCTGAACTTCTTCTGCGAGCCGATGGCGGCCGGGAACGGAGGAGCGGAGAACATGGCCGCCACCGTGTTGATCCGAGTGATCCAGGACTGCATCTGCTCGGCGTTCCTGCAACACGCACACACACACACACACACACACACACACAGAGACACACACACAGAGCGGGAACAAACACACTTATCAGCGAGCGCACAACAACATCAAAGGAATAATTATCAGGAAACGCAGCCGCGCTGTTGACAACAAAGAAACGATTCTGGAGCCAATTAATGCGCGAGGAGGAAAAAGGCCGGTTTTACACTAACGGAGCCATTAGAGGCCCGGGGAGGAGGATCAGATTGAATCAGAGCCGCGGTTCGATTCCCACAGGAGAGAGAGAGAGGGAGAGAGAGAGAGAGAGAGAGAGAGAGAGAGAGAGAGAGAGAGAGAGAGAGAGAGAGAGAGAGAGAGAGAGAGAGAGAGAGAGGGAGAGAGAGAGAGAGAGAGGTTGAGTATCTGGGACAAACGCTCGCTGCAACTGGAGCACAGAGCTCGTCCTCCTGGGGCTCAAACATGTGGCCACTCATGTGCCACTTCCTGGATGCTACTGCTACACACACACACACACACACACACACACACACACACACACACACACACACACACACACACACACACACACACACACACACATGGACACACACAACACGGACACACACACTGTAGTGCTGTAACGTCCAGTTCAACATGTGTGTGTCATTGATCCGTGTGCTCTCAGCGTGTGTCCACATGTGCACAGCTGGATGATCCACATGCTGAGAACTGAGGCTGGACTCAGCTGTGATCAGAGACACACACCAACATACACACTAACACACACACACACACACACACACACACACACACACACTAACACACACACGCTAACACACATTTACATTTTAAACAGTGAAACTTAGATGATGAGAATCTGGATTCAAACCTAAAGTCTCGTCGTCTGTGAGTTTTAAACTGTTTTGATTTAATCTGTTCATGATTCACTGTCAATACCTTGTCAATACTTTTCATGTGTATTTTATTCATTAATATACAGGTTATATTTTGAACATTAACTTCTCTCAAGTCACTGCCAATACAGCACTTTACTAATGTTTAATGCTAAATCTAACTTGTGTTTTAATCTGAAATTTGCAGCTGTTTATTTATTCATGTTACCTATTCACTGTATTCTCCACTGTATTTATATCATTTGATTTATTCAGTATATTTTATCCTAAAGCCTGACCAGGGACAAAGACTTAGCTGAAGCTAGACGTCATTTTTTTGTGGCAATGTTGTATGAATCGTCCCTGTTAAATAAACATTAACAGATATAACATTATGGATGGATGGATGGATGGATGGATGGATGGATGGATGGATGGATGGATGGATGGATGGATGGATGGATGGATGGATGGATGGATGGATGGATGGATGGATGGATAGATGGATAGATAGATAGATAGATAGATAGATAGATAGATAGATAGATAGATAGATAGATAGATAGATAGATAGATAGATAGAGTGATAGATAGATAGATAGATAGATAGATAGATAGATAGATAGATAGATAGATAGATAGATAGATAGATAGATAGAAAGATAGATAGAACGATAGATGGATAGATAGATAGATAGATAGATAGATAGATAGATAGATAGATAGATAGAGTGATAGATAGATAGATAGATAGATAGATAGATAGATAGATAGATAGATAGATAGATAGATAGATAGATAGATAGATAGATAGATAGAGTGATAGATAGATAGATAGATAGATAGATAGATAGATAGATAGAAAGATAGATAGAACGATAGATGGATAGATAGATAGATAGATAGATAGATAGATAGATAGATAGATAGATAGATAGATAGATAGATAGATAGATAGAGTGATAGATAGATAGATAGATAGATAGATAGATAGATAGATAGATAGATAGATAGATAGATAGATAGATAGATAGATAGATAGATAGATAGATAGATAGAACGATAGATGGATAGATAGATAGATAGATAGATAGATAGATAGATAGATAGATAGATAGATAGATAGATAGATAGATAGATAGATAGATAGATACTGTAGATAGATAGATAGATAGATAGATAGATAGATAGATAGATAGATAGATAGATAGATAGATAGATAGATAGATAGATAGATAGATAGATAGATAGATAGATAGATAGATACTGTAGATAGATAGATAGATAGATAGATAGATAGATAGATAGATAGATAGATAGATAGATAGATAGATAGATAGATAGATAGATAGATAGATAGATAGATAGATAGATACTGTAGATAGATAGATAGATAGATAGATAGATAGATAGATGGTAGTATTAGTACTAATGGTGGTAGTGTATATGACTGACACACACACACACACACCTGCAGCTTCACACTCACTGACCGGTCCATGTGACCATGTGATGTGATGATGTCACATTAACTTTGACCTTAATTCGTTTCTGACTAACGACCAACCAGCTGTGACCATGACGACACACGTTTCTGTTTGCTGTGGAGGAGTGTGTATATGTGTATAATGTGTGTATATATATGTGTGTGTGTGTGTGTGTGTGTGACTCACGGGGCCTGGAACAGGTAGACCCTCCAGTCGGCCGTCCTCAGGTAGAAGACGTTGGGTCTCTTGCTGTAGTCGGAGGCCTTCATGGCCAGCGCGTGGTGGATGGACACGGCGTTCTTCAGGTCCTCGTCCGACAGCTGCTTGTCGGGCCGGTACTCGCCCTGACGGGACGGAGAGGAGAGGAGAGGAGAGGAGAGGAGAGAGACGGTTACTATGGTGACCACAGAGCAGAGGGGGGGGGGGGTTACCGTGGTGATTAAAGCTGGTTAGAGGGCGTTAGGGGTCAGAGATGGCAGCTGATGTCGCAGCAGGTCAAACTAACTGTTCATGTGTCATTCATCTGGTTTGAGTTTGACGGTTTGACAGGAACCGGGAATCGAACCAGCGATACAGGAGTCAGTGGTTTCACCTGACTCCTGTTTAGTGGTTAAAATAGAAAATAAAAAACAACAACCAGGTCGTCTCCATTAAAAAAAAAAAAAAAAAAAACTAATTCATAATATTGTGATGCTGCTCATGTCTAGAAACATAGCACAAACTAAAGACCGAAAATGCATAATTATTTGATTTTTTGTTTCATGTTTAGAGTTTTTCTAAAATATAAACAACATAAAAACCCTCCTTTGTTAACTATAATGTACATATGAATGTTTTAGATAGAGATTTATTATGTAACATGTTATAATAACTAAACTATTAAGCTTTAGTTAGCAATAGTCAGTAATCAATGATTTATACATCAATGTTCCTATATCGACACTTATTAGTCTGCAATATATAACATTTATAAATGTTTAACTTTGGATTAATAAGCTGAAGCTCATTAGTGTTAAATAATGTTGAACTAATGTGTAATTGTTAGTAAGTGTCACTGGTTTCATAGATATCCAGGACAGAACCAGTTGATTCGGTAAAACAGGAAGTGATCCGTTGGCTAAGCTAAGCTAAAGCTAATACATCAACATCAACTAAACATATAAATAATTCAGGGTACAAGACCAATTAAATCTTCTTCTAAGTCTTTCTTTCCATGGAAATGTTAAATACATCATTAGGGAAATATCTGACCTTCAAAATAAAAGCGTCGCAACTTTTATTTTGTATTAGCCTACGTTAAAAACATTTCTCTTTTCACGTGCTTATAGCTGAGCTCTTTTTAAGAACTTTTAACTTTATCTATTTTCTTTTATTTTACTTTTATTTGCTCTTGCTTTTAACTCTGTTTTAGTGTTTGTTTTTATTCTGTTTTATGCTTCTCTTTTTTTCAAATGTTTTGTCTTTATGTAAAGCACATTGAGTTGCCTTGGTATGAAATGCGCTATATAAATAAAGATGCCTTGCCTTGCCTTAAGCTGAATAAGTGAGCGTTAAGACACAAAAAAATAAAAAAATAAAAACTGTCTAAACTGAGTTTGACCCAACATTGAGCTTAATATTTTGTCTTTCTGTGTTTTGTGTTTGGTTGCGTCTCTTCGGCGCCGTCGGAGCAGATGGTGTCGCCCTCCCTCCGTCCGTCCAGCAGGAAGTGGCAGCTTCAGTGTCCTGTGACGCTGGCAGAGGTTTCCCCTCGACAACAACGACGCCGCCAAGCCCACGGCCGCCCGACGACGTTACATAACAACACTCACAACTCAGACATGTAAACAGGAAGCAGGCACCAAAATAAAAAAAATAATAAAAATGTCTTCAGAGGAGCCACAGTCGGTGTGAACGTGTTGTTTTCAGCTGATTAAAATAAAAAGCTCACAGTGGGAGAGTGGGCCGGTCACATGACGGGAAGAAGAACGTGTTGGAGATTCACACGGTGTTTATATAGAGACACAGTCGCCTGTTCTCAATAATATCCAGCTCACGGACTATACAGCTAAAATATAAAACTGCTATTAATAATAATCCTGTTTCTTTATATAGCACCTTTAAAAACAAAGCCAACAGCCACAAATAAACCCATAACAACCTGAATAACAAAAGAACCCACTACAACAATAACATAGGAGAATGAATAAAGAGGAGGAATAAGAATGAAATAAGACAGAATGAAATAATAATAAGAAAGTAAAAGCAGGAAGAGACGGTTAAATAAAACAATGATGTGAAATAAAAAGTGATAAAAGGAAACATCTGTAAGGATGTACAACAGCCAGGGGGGAAAAATAAATATAATATAAAGATAAATGAAAACCATAAAAAAAACAATAAAAAAATTAAATAAAAGTGATAAGTGAAGCACTCACTTTCTGCAGGTAGAGGATTACACCTTTCAGGATCACGTAAAACGTCTTCCACCCTCTTTTCCCTCTTGGTGCTGCGAAAAAATAAAACAATAAAAACACATTAAAATATGAGTATACGTGATATAGATATAATGTTATTTCAGCTTAACCCTCCTGTTGTCCTCCTGGGTCAAGGAAGGAAGGAAGGAAGGGAGAAGGGAAAGACAGAAGGAAGGAAGGATAAAGGGATAGAAGGAAGGAAGGAAGGAAGGAAGGAAGGAAGGAAGGAAGGAAGGAAGGAAGGAAGGAAGGAAGGAAGGAAGGAAGGAAGGAAGGAAGGAAGGAAGAAGGGAAAGAAAGAAGGAAGGAAGGCAGGAAGGATAAAGGGATAGAAGGAAGGAAGGATAAAGGGATAGAAGGAAGGAAGGAAGGAACGAAGGAAGGAAGGACAAAGGGAATGATGGGAAGAAAGAAGGAAAGGGGAAAAGGAAGGAAAGACAGATGTAGGGAGGGAACAGATTGGGTCAAAAAAGAGGGAAGAATTAAGGATGAAGGAAGGAAGGAAGGAAGGAAGGAAGGAAGGAAGGAAGGAAGGAAGGAAGGAAGGAAGGAAGGAAGGAAGGAAGGAAGGAAGGAAGGAAGGTAAAAAGGATTGTGGAAAGAAGGAAGGGAAAAGGGAAGGAAAGAAAGATGGAGGGAGGGAACAGACCAGGTCAACTGGATCAAAAGAGGAAGGAAGAAGAAGTAGGGAACGAAGGGAACGAAGGGAAGGATGTTTGTTAAGTGGATGTATGTGTTTTTATTGGGTGGCAAAGCAGTTTCCCCTTGGGGATCAATAAAGTTTTCTAATCTAATCTAATCTAATCTAATCTAATCTAAGGAAAGAAGCAAGGGAGAAAGGAAGGATGGAGGACAACAGGAGGGTTAAATTAGTGGATTAAACCTGCGCTGTGTTCAAGGCCGGTGGTTTATTTGAGTCCTGTCACGGTTTCTTCATCTGACGCTGCTCCATTATCGACTCGATGCTCTATTTCTATTAATACTAACGTGCCGTCGCTCAGTCAGGAGCTCGTTTCAGTCTCAATCTGCAGCTTCGCAGCAAAAAAAACCCACACGAACCAGTGAAAAGTTTAAAACCCACAGTTTGACCTTCATCGATGTCAGAAAATATAAAACATTGTCCTGACGAATGTGTATTTAACTGACGGTTTCGTCTCTTTATGTCCACACGGACTAATCCAGCTGCTGGTTTATGGGGTTACGTAAGTCACGTATTCGCACCGAGGAAGACGTTTGATTGGATCAGAGCGGATTCCTTTAGAGACGTCGATGTGAATGTGGAAGTACGAGTGTGAAACTGGACGTGACACAAAGACTTTGGAAAAAAAACTGCGCTCTGATTGGTCAAAAGGCAAAGAGGAGGATTTGATGGAGATGAATAAAAATCTGAAGGAATTTCACGGTGGAGCCGAGGATTGTGGGATTTCTTTTTTTTTGTCTCTTTTGTTTTGTTACAGAGTTAAACGTTATTGTCAGAGCAGAAAAGCAGTGATAGACGTGTTCAAAACTGGACTAAACTTTAATTTCAAACTTTATTCCTGCTGCTGAATAAAGCTCCATACAGTATAAAGGTAGATGTTTGTATTAAAGCTCCTTCAAAATAAAGGTAGATGTTTGTATTAAAGCTCCTTCAAAATAAAGGTAGATGTTTGTGTTAAAGCTCCATACAGTATAAAGGTAGATGTTTGTGTTAAAGCTCCATACAGTATAAAGGTAGATGTTTGTGTTAAAGCTCCATACGGTATAAAGGTAGATGTTTGTGTTAAAGCTCCATACGGTATAAAGGTAGATGTTTGTGTTAAAGCTCCATACGGTATAAAGGTAGATGTTTGTGTTAAAGCTCCATACAGTATAAAGGTAGATGTTTGTGTTAAAGCTCCATACAGTATAAAGGTAGATGTTTGTGTTAAAGCTCCATACAGTATAAAGGTAGATGTTTGTGTTAAAGCTCCATACAGTATAAAGGTAGATGTTTGTGTTAAAGCTCCATACAGTATAAAGGTAGATGTTTGTGTTAAAGCTCCATCCAGTATAAAGGTAGATGTTTGTATTAAAGCTCCTTCAAAATAAAGGTAGATGTTTGTGTTAAAGCTCCATACAGTATAAAGGTAGATGTTTGTGTTAAAGCTCCATCCAGTATAAAGGTAGATGTTTGTATTAAAGCTCCTTCAAAATAAAGGTAGATGTTTGTGTTAAAGCTCCATCCAGTATAAAGGTAGATGTTTGTATTAAAGCTCCTTCAAAATAAAGGTAGATGTTTGTGTTAAAGCTCCATCCAGTATAAAGGTAGATGTTTGTATTAAAGCTCCTTCAAAATAAAGGTAGATGTTTGTGTTAAAGCTCCATCCAGTATAAAGGTAGATGTTTGTATTAAAGCTCCTTCAAAATAAAGGTAGATGTTTGTGTTAAAGCTCCATACAGTATAAAGGTAGATGTTTGTATTAAAGGGACAACGAGGAGTTTCTATTCGGTTATAAAAAAGTCTCACGTTAATGTGGATGAATCTCCGCTACCCACACTTGTTAATGGGCCCATTTTCGATAAATATATCGTTCTGTCTCTATTGTTATTTTGTTATTATTAGTGGTGGCGGAGATGCTGGTTGAGCCGACCAGCGTTTTTTACTTTCGGTTTCGCAACGAGTCATGAGAATAACGCAGCTGAATCGCCGTTTATGGTCGGAACTACGACGGTATGTGAACCTCTTTGAACCTCTGACTTTAATTCTTGATGAATGAAAACATGAGTCCGTCTTGCGCCGGTCAAAATCATTTTACGGTGTGCGCGGAGGCTCATAAATGTAGTGTGAAAACGCTTCGCTTTTCCAAAACTCCTCGTTGTCCCTTTAAAGCTCCATACAGTATAAAGGTAGATGTTTGTGTTAAAGCTCCATCCAGTATAAAGGTAGATGTTTGTATTAAAGCTCCATACAGTATAAAGGTAGATGTTTGTATTAAAGCTCCATACAGTATAAAGGTAGATGTTTGTGTTAAAGCTCCATCCAGTATAAAGGTAGATGTTTGTATTAAAGCTCCATACAGTATAAAGGTAGATGTTTGTATTAAAGCTCCATACAGTATAAAGGTAGATGTTTGTGTTAAAGCTCCATACAGTATAAAGGTAGATGTTTGTATTAAAGCTCCATACAGTATAAAGGTAGATGTTTGTATTAAAGCTCCATACAGTATAAAGGTAGATGTTTGTGTTAAAGCTCCATACAGTATAAAGGTAGATGTTTGTGTTAAAGCTCCATACAGTATAAAGGTAGATGTTTGTATTAAAGCTCCATACAGTATAAAGGTAGATGTTTGTGTTAAAGCTCCATACAGTATAAAGGTAGATGTTTGTGTTAAAGCTCCATACAGTATAAAGGTAGATGTCCATGTGTAGTGTGATTATAAAGCAGCTCTAGGTTCTATATTAATACTGTGAAAGTATCAAAGCCTCAGTCCACAGAGAAATGCACACAGCCTGTATTCAGAAACTGAGCCTTAAAACCAGCCGTCAGGACTTCCTGTCACTTTGTGATGTCACAACTAAGCCCCGCCCCCTCACCACCTGGACCCACGATCCATCCAACAACAACAACTTGTTTCTCTGAGTGTTTTATTCTGAAATCTGCTCTGTTTTGTATTGGATTGGATTACTCAGAAAACAGTCAGCCAATCAGAAGAGAGGATCAGAGCTTCCTCCTCTCTTCTGATTGGCTGACACTGACCTGTTGTTTCTAGAGCTCCAGAGAGAAGCTGATAGAGAGAGAGGAGATGGAAAAGAAAAAAAAACCTCCAGTGAGATGGTTTTTATACCTTCTCATGGATTGACCCTTCAAAATAAAAGACAGAGGAGGAAGAAGAAACATGGAGCGTTCACAGACAGAGTTTCTGAGTTTCTGAGTCGTACTTCTCTTTCCGTCCGAGTCCGCGTGGACTTTCCGAACAAGGAATCCGTTCTTGTAGAGCAGCGATCCCGTCAGCTGATGCGACTGCGACTGCGACTGCGAATGCGACTGTGACTGCGACTCGTCATCGGACAGCGGCTTCCCGCTGCTGCCGACCCGCTTCATGGACTTGGAGGCGTTGGACTCGCACAGGCTGTCGCCCAACTCCGAGAACGACTTCCTCAGCTCCTCCTCGTCGCTATGGAGACGACAGAAACAAACAAACAAATAAATAAATAAACTGATCAACACCTATGTGTCATTATTAACACCTCATCATCATCATCATCAGTCCTGTCCGGTCCGGTCTGGTCCGGTCTGTGGCGGCTACATGAGGAACAAGAGGTCCAGAGATTTCACACAGTAACACAACACAACACAACACAACACAACACAACACAACACAACACAACACAACACACAGAGCTTCAGCTGCACAACAACACGTCCAACAGAGAGAGAGCGAGCTGAGTGGTAGAAGGAAGGAAGGAAGGAAGGAAGGAAGGAAGGAAGGAAGGAAGGAACTAGGGATAGAAGGAAGGAAGGAAGGAAGGAAGGAAGGAAGGAAGGAAGGAACTAGGGATAGAAGGAAGGAAGGAAGGAAGGAAGGAAGGAAGGAAGGAAGGAAGGAAGGAACTAGGGATAGAAGGAAGGAAGGAAGGAAGGAAGGAAGGAAGGAAGGAAGGAAGGAAGGAAGGAAGGAAGGAAGGAAGGAAGGAAGGAAGGAAGGAAGGAACTAGGGATAGAAGGAAGGAAGGAAGGAAGGAAGGAAGGAAGGAAGGAACTAGGGATAGAAGGAAGGAAGGAAGGAAGGGAGGAAGGAAGGAAGGAAGGAAGGAAGGAAGGAAGGAAGGAAGGAAGGAAGGAAGGAAGGAAGGAAGGAACTAGGGATAGAAGGAAGGAAGGAAGGAAGGAAGGAAGGAAGGAAGGAACTAGGGATAGAAGGAAGGAAGGAAGGAAGGAAGGAAGGAACTAGGGATAGAAGGAAGGAAGGAAGGAAGGAAGGAAGGAAGGAAGGAAGGAAGTTAGGAAGGTAGGAAGGACAAAGGGAAAGAAGGAAGGATAAAGGGATAGAAGGAAGGAAGGAAGGAAGGAAGGAAGGAAGGAAGGAAGGACAAAGGGAAAGAAGGAAGGAAGGAAGGAAGGGAGGGAGGAAGGAAGGAAGGGAGAAGGGAAAGAAAGAAGGAAGCAAGGAAGGAAGGAAGGGAGCAAGGGAGGTAAAAAGGATTGTGGAAAGAAGGAAGAGGAAAAGGGAAGGAAAGAAAGATGGAGGGAGGGAACAGACCAGGTCAACTGGATCAAAAGAGGAAGGAAGAAGAAGTAAGGAACGAAGGGAAGGAAGGAAGGAAGGAAAGAAGCAAGGGGGAAAAGGATTGGTTGAACGAGAGCGACTTCCTTAAAGCCTCGAGTCGAGTCTGTGTTTTCCTCCTCTCGCCTTGATCACAAACGCACCACAGCCAAAAGAGTGACACCATCTTTTTTTTTTTTTGTTGCAGCTCAGTGAGGTGAAAAACAGGGGCATCTTTACCCATGGGGGGAAGAGGAGGAGGAGGAGGAGGAGGAGGAGGAGGAGGAGGAGGCAGCTCGTCTCCTCTTTACTCCTTCTCCTCCTCCTCCTCCTCCTCCTCCTCCTCCTCCTCCTCCTCCTCCTCCTCCTCCATCAGAGAGAGACGACGACGACCCAGAAACGACACGTCAACGTGACAAGTTTGTGTGTTTGTTGTTGGTTAAAAGTACGGAGGCCCAGAGGGCTCAACTCACTGCTGCTGCTGCTGCACCACGACAACCACACACACACATGGAATATACATGTACATATATGGATGCAATGATAATGATTTGTGCTTTTAATTTATATGCAAATGTAAAAAAAAATTATACATGAAACTTGTAAATTCATCTTAAAGCCTGTTAATATATATGTAAAATATTATAGAGGCCACTCTCCCTGAATGTGAAGATAAACATGTTTGAAATTAAAGCAGAAGTGAGTGGTCCGGTCGTTTTCGCTAATGCTGCGTTCCAGGCAGGCTTTTGAAATCGTAAATTACAGCTTCAAGTCACAACTTAGGACTTTGTAGCGTTCCAGGCAACCCACTCGTGTTTTTCCGACCTGTTTTACCGGTGAAAGTCACTATAACGGCCACTCGTAACTTCCGACCGGTGAACTCGTACCAGATCGAACTGGTACCACTTCACGGTCGGAAAAATACGAGTTTCCTTGAACGCACCATAACAGTCCTCGTCGCTACGTCACCACATTCACGGCGTTCCTTGGCTGCACACACAGCCCTGCATGCCGTTCTCTCTCCTCATTGGATAAAAACTGTAGGATACGATAAATGTTTTCTCCTCGGCTCAGAGCAGAGCAGAGGGACTGACAGACCCGTGTTTCAGACCAAACACTCTATGTAAGTGATTGCTGTCGGAAGATATAACTATTTAAGACTTATATTAACACAAATATATCACTTACTTCTGCTTTAATAGGAAAAACATATTTAACATATTTTTCAATACACTTGCACACATATACATTAAATTAATTTTAAAAATCATCATAAAGACTTGAAAATATGTTCATACAGAAGATGCACGTACTCTGTGTGTTATTTTTTTTTATATACAGTAAATGACATATTTGCCACCATCGCTCTTGATATAGGGACATAGTATATATTTCATTCATAAAATATCACAATAAAACACAGGTTTAGTTTGTAACAAGAGGAATGAATGATCTGTTTTTGTTTCTATTCAGATGATTTGTGCTTTTATTTTATATGAAAATGTAAAAAATTATTAACATGAAAACTGTAAATTCATCTTAAAGCCTGTTAATATGTATAATATTATAGAAGCCACTCTCACTGAATGTTAAACAAACGTTATATGGATGTTTTTTTCAATAAACTTGCACATATATACATTGAATTAATCTTAAAAATCATCATAAAGACTTGAAAATATGTTCATACATACAGATTTTAGAAGATGCACGTGCTCTGTGTGTTATATTTTCATATAAATGACATATATGCCACCATCACTCTTGATATAGGGACATTTCATTCATAAAATATCACAATAAAACACAGGTTTAGTTTGTAACAAGTGGAATAAATGATCTGTTTTTGTTTCTATTCAGATGTACTGTTGTCTTCTTACATATACGTTGTCTCATGTCTGTGTCGTGAACGTAGTTAAAACCGCTGGATGAACTCCGTCAGAGCCGAGGAGAGGAGAGGAGGACGGAGCAGGAAGGTTATCGTTGTCTAAATCAAATTAAACCTCGGTTATGAAACTTAAAGATGGAGGACGAGTCGCTGTGAATCCAGGTCACTGATGTTTTAAGACCGGCTGCTCTCAGATCAGCAGCAAAGTGACCAGACTGTGTGTGTGTGTGTGTATTAAGTTTTAAAGGGGTCGTATTTATTCATTTTATTGTAGTTTTACATATTTTATCATCTAATTTTCTTTTTTATCATCCTGTGTGTTCTTGGCTGTGTGAGTTTTATTGATTTCATTAGAGTTTTATCACAATTTTTAAATGTTTTATTGTGTAATTTTATTATTTTCACTCGACTTGTTTCATATCTTTGTCGGTTTTTATTCATTTTATTGCCGTTTTACATCTTTCATTTTGACTGCATGAGGCTTCTGTTCATATTTTAATGTCTTTAATCTATTTTATTAGTTTTTTTCCCACCTGTAATTTTGCTTTTTTGATTAATCTTACTTCACAGTATCATCCATTTGTATTGATTTACTCACTTTAAATGTTTTATTATATAACAGTGTCGTTTTTCTTTCTATCTTACTTCATATTCTTGTCTGTTTCTATTCATTTTATTGCAGTTGTATTGTCTGATATTGTTTTTATTGACTATTTATTACATTTATATACTTTTTATTCCTAACGTTTTACCTTATAGGCCTAGCTGTTATTTCATTTCACGTGTTTCATTATATTCTAAACTTCTGTTATCAATGACGCAGCACTTAGGCTACTTTTTTTATTATTATTATTATTATGTATTAAACACTACCTGACCAGATAAGTGGGGATCGGGTTTGTGTGTGAACGACAGACAATATTTACAGCTCACGTAGCAGCAGCAGCAGCAGTGATAATCCCATTCTCCTCTGAATAATCCCACACAAAGCGCTGGATCTTATTCTCTTAGTGTTTTTTAAAGGGATTTGTCACATTAGCAGATGATCGATGCTTCGGGCTACGACAGCTACAGCTACATTACAAACGTCGCCGAGGTAACAACAGCGGCGCAGCAGCAGCGATTCCACTTGTTACCTCACCAGGCGGCTCCGCTCCGCGCAAAAGTTCAGCCCGAAAATAGAAAGATGGCTCGATGCCGAACCCCCGAGACCGAGCTGTGAGTAACCAACAGAACATAACAGCAGTTAACCCCATACAGCAGAGAGAGAGAGGGAGGGAGGGAGGGAGAGAAAGAGATGGGGGAGACTGAGCCAATGAGCACAGAGCCTGTTGCCTGGTAACAGCCGTCCTGCCTGCATCCCTCTCTACACAGACACAAAGTGGAGAGGAGATGGAGAGAGAGGGGGGAGGATGGAGGGAGGAAGGGAGAGAGAGGGAGAGAGGGAGAGGGGGGAGAAAAAGAGACAAAGCTCGTCTTTCTCAAATGGAGAAATATTATCGACAATGATGAGAGGAGGAGAAGAGAGGAGAAGGAGGAGAGGAGAGGAGAGGAAGAAAGGAAGAAAGGAAAGAAAAGGGAGGAAAAAGAGGAAAAACAATAAAACAATGGGATGGAAGGGAAACAAAGGAGAGAGAAGACAAAAGGAAAAAAAACAGAAAAGAAAATGGAAGGACAGAGGATTGGAAAGAAAGGGAATAAAAATGTTGGAAAGGAAAAAAGAGTGAGAAAGGATAGAAAAGAAGAAAAAGAGATAAAATAAGAGTAAGAAAGGATAGAAAAGAAGAAAAAGAGAAAAAAGAAAGAAAACAAACAATGAAAATGAAAGGAAAGAAAGGATAAAGATAAACAGAAATTAGAAGGAGAAGAAAAGAAAGAAAGAGGAATACAACAAGGGAAAAGGAGGTAAAAAATAGAGGATAGAAAACTATATGAAGGAAAAGAAAGAAAACAACTTCATCACTTTGACAAAAACACAACAGGAAGTGTTTCTGAGGGGACACAGTAAAGTGACGGACCGAGCTGAAGGCTAATGCTAAGCTAACCATATCCATACGATCAATAAATAAATAACATGTGAATCATGTTTCCTGAAACTCTTTTTTTGTTTCATTAAGCTGCAGTGAATTGAGCCTTCAGGGCCACCGTAGAAAAGTCAAACTTCATCTGAATGAGAAGGAGAAGTTGATGATGTAAAACGTAAAATATGTTTGGTGTCATGTGACGTCTGCATGTGCTGCAGGTGAGAGGGTGATTAAAGGGATAGTTCAACATTTTGGCAAATTGGCCCATTGCCATAATCCCTATAGTCATAGCAGTAGGTTCGTTACCTTTAATTGTCAGTGTAAGCTATTTTTAGATCATCAAACTCATCAAATACACAATCCAACAACTCCACAACGCTCTGGTGGACAAGTTGTGACCTGCACATTCACCACGCTATGAGATAATAACACAAAGTTACCAGACAGAGTTGTTTTAGAGGTAAATTCATGCAAAACCACTGATGCACGTTGCCTTCAGGGACAGTTTTTCATCAAGCAGTCTCTGTATTTACCTCTAAAACAACTCTGTGTGGTAACGTTGTGTTATTATCTCATAGCGTGGTGAATGTGCAGGTCACAACTTGTCCACCAGAGCGTTGTGGAGTTGTTGGATTGTGTATTTGATGAGTTTGATGAGGGAAAAACCAAGAAATCCTATTAGCCTCCGTAGCGTAGCTCTGAGCAGCTC